>NW_027473676.1:0-82436 GCF_050947335.1 Megachile rotundata
GTGAGTGTAATAAGTATAGTAATTATCATTCTACCGATCATATAAACATAATATGGCTAATAATATGAGTTAGATTGCGAGCAGTGAGTGTAATAAGTATAGTAATTGTCGTTCTATCGATCATATAAGCATAATATGGCTAATAATATGAGTTAGATTGATAATAATAAGAGAAATAAGTATAGTAATTGTCGTTCTATCGATCATACAAGCATAATATGGCTACTAATATGAGTTAGATTGATAATAATAAGTGTAATAAGTATAGTAATTATCGTTCTATCGATCATATCTGCATAACATGATTAATAATATGAGTTAGATTGATAATAGTGAGTGTAATAAGTATAGTAATTGTCGTACTATCGATCATATAAGCATAATATGGCTAATAATATGAGTTAGATTGATAATAATAAGAGTAATGAGTATAGTAATTGTCGTTCTGTCGATCATATCTGCATAATATGGTTAATAATATGAGTTGGATCGATAACAGTGAGTGTAATAAGTATAGTAATTGTCGTTCTATCGATCATATAAGCATAATATGGCGAATAATATGAGTTAGATTGATAGCAGTGAGTGTAATAAGTATAGTAATTGTCGTTCTATCGATCATATAAGCATAATATGGCTAATAATATGAGTTAGATTGATAATAATAAGAGTAATGAGTATAGAAATTGTCTTTCTATCGATCATATAAGCATAATATGGCTAATAATATGAGTTAGATTGATAATAATAAGAGTAAAAAGTATAGTAATTGTCGTTCTATCGATCATATCTGCATAATATGGTTAATAATATGAGGCGGATTAATAACAGTGAGTGTAATAAGTATAGTAATTGTCGTTCTATCGATCATATAAGCACAATATGGCTAATAATATGAGTTCCATTGATAATAATAAGAGTAATAAGTATAGTAATTGTCGTTCTATCGATCATATCTGCATAATATGGTTAATAATATGAGGTGGATTGATAACAGTGAGTGTAATAAGTATAGTAATTGTCGTTCTATCGATCATATAAGCACAATATGGCTAATAATATGAGTTCCATTGATAATAATAAGAGTAATAAGTATAGTAATTGTCGTTCTATCGATCATATAAGCATAATATGGCTAATAATATGAGTTAGATTGATAACAGTGAGTGTAATAAGTATAGTAATTGTCGTTCTATCGATCATATAGCATATTATGGCGAATAATATGAGTTAGATTGATTATAATAAGAGTAATGAGTACAGCAATTGTAGTTCTATCGATCATATCTGCATAATATGACTAATAATATGAGTTAGATTGATAATAATAAGAATAATAAGTATAGTAATTATCATTCTACCGATCATATAAACATAATATGGCTAATAATATGAGTTAGATTGATAGCAGTGAGAGTAATAAGTATAGTAATTGTCGTTCTATCGATCATATAAGCATAATATGGCTAATAATGTGAGTTAGATTGATAATAATAAGAGAAATAAGTATAGTAATTGTCGTTCTATCGATCATATAAGCATAATATGGCTAATAATATGAGTTAGATTGATAATAATAAGAGTAATGAGTATAGTAATTGTCGTTCTATCGATCATATAAGCATAACATGGCTAATAATATGAGTTCCATTGATAATAATAAGAGTAATAAGTATAGTAATTGTCGTTCTATCGATCATATAAGCATAATATGGCGAATAATATGAGTTAGATTGATAAAGATAAGAGTAATGAGTATAGTAATTGTAGTTCTATCGATCATATCTGCATAATATGATTAATAATATGAGTTAGATTGATAATAATAAGAGTAATGAGTATAGTAATTGTCGTTCTATCGATCATATCTGCATAATATGGTTAATAATATGAGTTGGATTGATAACAGTGAGTGTAATAAGTATAGTAATTGTCGTTCTATCGATCATATTAGCATAATATGGCTAATAATATGAGTTAGATTGATAATAATAAGAGTAATGAGTATAGTAATTGTCGCCCAAGGATCATATAAGCATAACATGGTTAATAATCTCAGTTAGATTGATAATAGTGAGTGTAATAAGTATAGTAATTGTCGTTCTATCGGTCATATAACTATAATATGGCTAATAATACGAGTTGGATTGATAATAGTGAGTGTAATAAGTATAGTAATTGTCGTTCTATCGATCATATAAGCATAATATGGCGAATAATATGAGTTAGATTGATAGCAGTGAGTGTAATAAGTATAGTAATTGTCGTTCTATCGATCATATAAGCATAATATGGCTAATAATATGAGTTAGATTGATAATAGTGAGTGTAATAAGTATAGTAATTGTCGTACTATCGATCATATAAGCATAATATGGCTAATAATATGAGTTAGATTGATAATAATAAGAGTAATGAGTATAGTAATTGTCGTTCTATCGATCATATCTGCATAATATGGTTAATAATATGAGTTGGATCGATAACAGTGAGTGTAATAAGTATAGTAATTGTCGTTCTATCGATCATATAAGCATAATATGGCGAATAATATGAGTTAGATTGATAATAATAAGAGTAATGAGTATAGAAATTGTCGTTCTATCGATCATATAAGCATAATATGGCTAATAATATGAGTTAGATTGATAATAGTGAGTGTAATAAGTATAGTAATTGTCGTACTATCGATCATATAAGCATAATATGGCTAATAATATGAGTTAGATTGATAATAATAAGAGTAATGAGTATAGTAATTGTCGTTCTATCGATCATATAAGCATAACATGGCTAATAATATGAGTTCCATTGATAATAATAAGAGTAATAAGTATAGTAATTGTCGTTCTATCGATCATATAAGCATAATATGGCGAATAATATGAGTTAGATTGATAATAATAAGTGTAATAAGTATAGTAATTGTCGTTCTATCGATCATATCTGCATAATATGGTTAATAATATGAGGTGGATTGATAACAGTGAGTGTAATAAGTATAGTAATTGTCGTTCTATCGATCATATAAGCACAATATGGCTAATAATATGAGTTCCATTGATAATAATAAGAGTAATAAGTATAGTAATTGTCGTTCTATCGATCATATAAGCATAATATGGCTAATAATATGAGTTAGATTGATAACAGTGAGTGTAATAAGTATAGTAATTGTCGTTCTATCGATCATATAAGCATAATATGGCGAATAATATGAGTTAGATTGATAAAAATAAGAGTAATGAGTACAGCAATTGTAGTTCTATCGATCATATCTGCATAATATGATTAATAATATGAGTTAGATTGATAATAATAAGAATAATAAGTATAGTAATTATCATTCTACCGATCATATAAACATAATATGGCTAATAATATGAGTTAGATTGATAGCAGTGAGAGTAATAAGTATAGTAATTGTCGTTCTATCGATCATATAAGCATAATATGGCTAATAATGTGAGTTAGATTGATAATAATAAGAGAAATAAGTATAGTAATTGTCGTTCTATCGATCATATAAGCATAATATGGCTAATAATATGAGTTAGATTGATAATAATAAGAGTAATGAGTATAGTAATTGTCGTTCTATCGATCATATAAGCATAACATGGCTAATAATATGAGTTCCATTGATAATAATAAGAGTAATAAGTATAGTAATTGTCGTTCTATCGATCATATAAGCATAATATGGCGAATAATATGAGTTAGATTGATAAAGATAAGAGTAATGAGTATAGTAATTGTAGTTCTATCGATCATATCTGCATAATATGATTAATAATATGAGTTAGATTGATAATAATAAGAGTAATGAGTATAGTAATTGTCGTTCTATCGATCATATCTGCATAATATGGTTAATAATATGAGTTGGATTGATAACAGTGAGTGTAATAAGTATAGTAATTGTCGTTCTATCGATCATATTAGCATAATATGGCTAATAATATGAGTTAGATTGATAATAATAAGAGTAATGAGTATAGTAATTGTCGCCCAAGGATCATATAAGCATAACATGGTTAATAATCTCAGTTAGATTGATAATAGTGAGTGTAATAAGTATAGTAATTGTCGTTCTATCGGTCATATAACTATAATATGGCTAATAATACGAGTTGGATTGATAATAGTGAGTGTAATAAGTATAGTAATTGTCGTTCTATCGATCATATAAGCATAATATGGCGAATAATATGAGTTAGATTGATAGCAGTGAGTGTAATAAGTATAGTAATTGTCGTTCTATCGATCATATAAGCATAATATGGCTAATAATATGAGTTAGATTGATAATAGTGAGTGTAATAAGTATAGTAATTGTCGTACTATCGATCATATAAGCATAATATGGCTAATAATATGAGTTAGATTGATAATAATAAGAGTAATGAGTATAGTAATTGTCGTTCTATCGATCATATCTGCATAATATGGTTAATAATATGAGTTGGATCGATAACAGTGAGTGTAATAAGTATAGTAATTGTCGTTCTATCGATCATATAAGCATAATATGGCGAATAATATGAGTTAGATTGATAATAATAAGAGTAATGAGTATAGAAATTGTCGTTCTATCGATCATATAAGCATAATATGGCTAATAATATGAGTTAGATTGATAATAGTGAGTGTAATAAGTATAGTAATTGTCGTACTATCGATCATATAAGCATAATATGGCTAATAATATGAGTTAGATTGATAATAATAAGAGTAATGAGTATAGTAATTGTCCTTCTATCGATCATATCTGCATAATATGGTTAATAATATGAGTTGGATCGATAACAGTGAGTGTAATAAGTATAGTAATTGTCGTTCTATCGATCATATAAGCATAATGTGGCTAATAATATGAGTTAGATTGATAATAATAAGAGAAATAAGTATAGTGATTGTCGTTCTATCGATCATCTAAGCATAATATGGCTAATAATATGAGATAGATTGATAACAATAAGAGTAATGAGTATAGTAATTGTCGTTCTATCGATCATATAAGCATAATATGGCTAATAATATGAGTTAGATTGATAATAATAAGAGAAATAAGTATAGTAATTGTCGTTCTATCGATTATATAAGCATAATATGGCTAATAATATGAGTTAGGTTGATAATAATAAGAGTAATGAGTATAGTAATTGTCGTTCTATCGATCATATAAGCATAACATGGCTAATAATATGAGTTCCATTGATAATAATAAGAGTAATAAGTATAGTAATTGTCGTTCTATCGATCATATCTGCATAACATGGTTAATAATATGAGTTAGATTGATAATAGTGAGTGTAGTAAGTATAGTAATTGTCGTTCTATCGATCATATAAGCATAATATGGCTAATAATATGAGCTAGATTGATAACAGTGAGTGTAATAAGTATAGTAATTGTCGTTCTATCGATCATATAAGCATAATATGGCGAATAATATGAGTTAGATTGATAATAATAAGAGAAATAAGTATAGTAATTGTCGTTCTATCGATCATATAAGCATAATATGGCTAATAATATGAGTTAGATTGATAATAATAAGAGAAATAAGTATAGTGATTGTCGTTCTATCGATCATATAAGCATAATACGGCTAATAATATGAGTTAGATTGATAGCAATAAGAGTAATGAGTATAGTAATTGTCGTTCTATCGATCATATAAGCATAATATGGCTAATAATATGAGTTAGATTGATAATAATAAGAGAAATGAGTATAGTAATTGTCGTTCTATCGATCATATAAGCATAACATGGCTAATAATATGAGTTCCATTGATAATAATAAGAGTAATAAGTATAGTAATTGTCGTTCTACCGATCATATCTGCATAACATGGTTAATAATATGAGTTAGATTGATAATAGTGAGTGTAGTAAGTATAGTAATTGTCGTTCTATCGATCATATAAGCACAATATGGCTAATAATATGAGTTCCATTGATAATAATAAGAGTAATAAGTATAGTAATTGTCGTTCTATCGATCATATAAGCATAATATGGCTAATAATATGAGTTAGATTGATAACAGTGAGTGTAATAAGTATAGTAATTGTCGTTCTATCGATCATATAAGCATGATATGGCGAATAATATGAGTTAGATTGATAACAGTGAGTGTAATAAGTATAGTAATTGTCGTTCTATCGATCATATAAGCATAATGTGGCTAATAATATGAGTTAGATTGATAATAATAAGAGAAATAAGTATAGTGATTGTCGTTCTATCGATCATATAAGCATAATATGGCTAATAATATGAGTTAGATTGATAAAAATAAGAGTAATGAGTATAGTAATTGTCGTTCTATCGATCATATCTGCATAATATGATTAACAATATGAGTTAGATTGATAATAATAAGAGTAATGAGTATAGTAATTGTCGTTCTATCGATCATATCTGCATAATATGGTTAATAATATGAGTTGGATTGATAACAGTGAGTGTAATAAGTATAGTAATCGTCGTTCTATCGATCATATAAGCATAATATGGCTAATAATATGAGTTAGATTGATAGCAGTGAGTGTAATAAGTATAGTAATTGTCGTTCTATCGATCATATAAGCATAATATGGCTAATAATATGAGTTAGATTGATAATAATAAGAGAAATAAGTATAGTAATTGTGGTTCTATCGATCATATAAGCATAATATGGCTAATAATATGAGTTAGATTGATAATAATAAGAGTAATGAGTATAGTAATTGTCGTTCTATCGATCATATAAGCATAACATGGCTAATAATATGAGTTCCATTGATAATAATAAGAGTAATAAGTATAGTAATTGTCGTTCTATCGATCATATCTGCATAACATGGTTAATAATATGAGTTAGATTGATAATAGTGAGTGTAGTAAGTATAGTAATTGTCGTTCTATCGATCATATAAGCATAATATGGCTAATAATATGAGTTAGATTGTTAACAGTGAGTGTAATAAGTATAGTAATTGTCGTTCTATCGATCATATAAGCATAATATGGCGAATAATATGAGTTAGATTGATAAAAATAAGAGTAATGAGTATAGTAATTGTAGTTCTGTCGATCATATCTGCATAATATGATTAATAATATGAGTTAGATTGATAATAATAAGAATAATAAGTATAGTAATTATCATTCTACCGATCATATAAACATAATATGGCTAATAATATGAGTTAGATTGATAGCAGTGAGTGTAATAAGTATAGTAATTGTCGTTCTATCGATCATATAAGCATAATATGGCTAATAATATGAGTTAGATTGATAATAATAAGAGAAATAAGTATAGTAATTGTCGTTCTATCGATCATATAAGCATAATATGGCTAATAATATGAGTTAGGTTGATAATAATAAGAGTAATGAGTATAGTAATTGTCGTTCTATCGATCATATAAGCATAACATGGCTAATAATATGAGTTCCATTGATAATAATAAGAGTAATAAGTATAGTAATTGTCGTTCTATCGATCATATCTGCATAACATGGTTAATAATATGAGTTAGATTGATAATAGTGAGTGTAGTAAGTATAGTAATTGTCGTTCTATCGATCATATAAGCATAATATGGCTAATAATATGAGTTAGATTGATAACAGTGAGTGTAATAAGTATAGTAATTGTCGTTCTATCGATCATATAAGCATAATATGGCTAATAATATGAGTTAGATTGATAATAATAAGAGTAATGAGTATAGAAATTGTCGTTCTGTCGATCATATCAGCATAATATGGCTAATAATATGAGTTAGATTGATAATAATAGGAGTAAGAAGTATAGTAATTGTCGTTCTATCGATCATATCTGCATAATATGGTTAATAATATGAGGTGGATTGATAACAGTGAGTGCAATACGTATAGTAATTATCATTCTACCGATCATATAAACATAATATGGCTAATAATATGAGTTAGATTGCGAGCAGTGAGTGTAATAAGTATAGTAATTGTCGTTCTATCGATCATATAAGCATAATATGGCTAATAATATGAGTTAGATTGATAATAATAAGAGAAATAAGTATAGTAATTGTCGTTCTATCGATCATACAAGCATAATATGGCTACTAATATGAGTTAGATTGATAATAATAAGTGTAATAAGTATAGTAATTATCGTTCTATCGATCATATCTGCATAACATGATTAATAATATGAGTTAGATTGATAATAGTGAGTGTAATAAGTATAGTAATTGTCGTACTATCGATCATATAAGCATAATATGGCTAATAATATGAGTTAGATTGATAATAATAAGAGTAATGAGTATAGTAATTGTCGTTCTGTCGATCATATCTGCATAATATGGTTAATAATATGAGTTGGATCGATAACAGTGAGTGTAATAAGTATAGTAATTGTCGTTCTATCGATCATATAAGCATAATATGGCGAATAATATGAGTTAGATTGATAGCAGTGAGTGTAATAAGTATAGTAATTGTCGTTCTATCGATCATATAAGCATAATATGGCTAATAATATGAGTTAGATTGATAATAATAAGAGTAATGAGTATAGAAATTGTCTTTCTATCGATCATATAAGCATAATATGGCTAATAATATGAGTTAGATTGATAATAATAAGAGTAAAAAGTATAGTAATTGTCGTTCTATCGATCATATCTGCATAATATGGTTAATAATATGAGGCGGATTAATAACAGTGAGTGTAATAAGTATAGTAATTGTCGTTCTATCGATCATATAAGCACAATATGGCTAATAATATGAGTTCCATTGATAATAATAAGAGTAATAAGTATAGTAATTGTCGTTCTATCGATCATATCTGCATAATATGGTTAATAATATGAGGTGGATTGATAACAGTGAGTGTAATAAGTATAGTAATTGTCGTTCTATCGATCATATAAGCACAATATGGCTAATAATATGAGTTCCATTGATAATAATAAGAGTAATAAGTATAGTAATTGTCGTTCTATCGATCATATAAGCATAATATGGCTAATAATATGAGTTAGATTGATAACAGTGAGTGTAATAAGTATAGTAATTGTCGTTCTATCGATCATATAGCATATTATGGCGAATAATATGAGTTAGATTGATTATAATAAGAGTAATGAGTACAGCAATTGTAGTTCTATCGATCATATCTGCATAATATGATTAATAATATGAGTTAGATTGATAATAATAAGAATAATAAGTATAGTAATTATCATTCTACCGATCATATAAACATAATATGGCTAATAATATGAGTTAGATTGATAGCAGTGAGAGTAATAAGTATAGTAATTGTCGTTCTATCGATCATATAAGCATAATATGGCTAATAATGTGAGTTAGATTGATAATAATAAGAGAAATAAGTATAGTAATTGTCGTTCTATCGATCATATAAGCATAATATGGCTAATAATATGAGTTAGATTGATAATAATAAGAGTAATGAGTATAGTAATTGTCGTTCTATCGATCATATAAGCATAACATGGCTAATAATATGAGTTCCATTGATAATAATAAGAGTAATAAGTATAGTAATTGTCGTTCTATCGATCATATAAGCATAATATGGCGAATAATATGAGTTAGATTGATAAAGATAAGAGTAATGAGTATAGTAATTGTAGTTCTATCGATCATATCTGCATAATATGATTAATAATATGAGTTAGATTGATAATAATAAGAGTAATGAGTATAGTAATTGTCGTTCTATCGATCATATCTGCATAATATGGTTAATAATATGAGTTGGATTGATAACAGTGAGTGTAATAAGTATAGTAATTGTCGTTCTATCGATCATATTAGCATAATATGGCTAATAATATGAGTTAGATTGATAATAATAAGAGTAATGAGTATAGTAATTGTCGCCCAAGGATCATATAAGCATAACATGGTTAATAATCTCAGTTAGATTGATAATAGTGAGTGTAATAAGTATAGTAATTGTCGTTCTATCGGTCATATAACTATAATATGGCTAATAATACGAGTTGGATTGATAATAGTGAGTGTAATAAGTATAGTAATTGTCGTTCTATCGATCATATAAGCATAATATGGCGAATAATATGAGTTAGATTGATAGCAGTGAGTGTAATAAGTATAGTAATTGTCGTTCTATCGATCATATAAGCATAATATGGCTAATAATATGAGTTAGATTGATAATAGTGAGTGTAATAAGTATAGTAATTGTCGTACTATCGATCATATAAGCATAATATGGCTAATAATATGAGTTAGATTGATAATAATAAGAGTAATGAGTATAGTAATTGTCGTTCTATCGATCATATCTGCATAATATGGTTAATAATATGAGTTGGATCGATAACAGTGAGTGTAATAAGTATAGTAATTGTCGTTCTATCGATCATATAAGCATAATATGGCGAATAATATGAGTTAGATTGATAATAATAAGAGTAATGAGTATAGAAATTGTCGTTCTATCGATCATATAAGCATAATATGGCTAATAATATGAGTTAGATTGATAATAGTGAGTGTAATAAGTATAGTAATTGTCGTACTATCGATCATATAAGCATAATATGGCTAATAATATGAGTTAGATTGATAATAATAAGAGTAATGAGTATAGTAATTGTCGTTCTATCGATCATATAAGCATAACATGGCTAATAATATGAGTTCCATTGATAATAATAAGAGTAATAAGTATAGTAATTGTCGTTCTATCGATCATATAAGCATAATATGGCGAATAATATGAGTTAGATTGATAATAATAAGTGTAATAAGTATAGTAATTATCGTTCTATCGATCATATCTGCATAACATGATTAATAATATGAGTTAGATTGATAATAGTGAGTGTAATAAGTATAGTAATTGTCGTACTATCGATCATATAAGCATAATATGGCTAATAATATGAGTTCCATTGATAATAATAAGAGTAATAAGTATAGTAATTGTCGTTCTATCGATCATATCTGCATAATATGGTTAATAATATGAGGTGGATTGATAACAGTGAGTGTAATAAGTATAGTAATTGTCGTTCTATCGATCATATAAGCACAATATGGCTAATAATATGAGTTCCATTGATAATAATAAGAGTAATAAGTATAGTAATTGTCGTTCTATCGATCATATAAGCATAATATGGCTAATAATATGAGTTAGATTGATAACAGTGAGTGTAATAAGTATAGTAATTGTCGTTCTATCGATCATATAAGCATGATATGGCGAATAATATGAGTTAGATTGATAACAGTGAGTGTAATAAGTATAGTAATTGTCGTTCTATCGATCATATAAGCATAATGTGGCTAATAATATGAGTTAGATTGATAATAATAAGAGAAATAAGTATAGTGATTGTCGTTCTATCGATCATATAAGCATAATATGGCTAATAATATGAGTTAGATTGATAAAAATAAGAGTAATGAGTATAGTAATTGTCGTTCTATCGATCATATCTGCATAATATGATTAACAATATGAGTTAGATTGATAATAATAAGAGTAATGAGTATAGTAATTGTCGTTCTATCGATCATATCTGCATAATATGGTTAATAATATGAGTTGGATTGATAACAGTGAGTGTAATAAGTATAGTAATTGTCGTTCTATCGATCATATAAGCATAATATGGCTAATAATATGAGTTAGATTGATAGCAGTGAGTGTAATAAGTATAGTAATTGTCGTTCTATCGATCATATAAGCATAATATGGCTAATAATATGAGTTAGATTGATAATAATAAGAGAAATAAGTATAGTAATTGTGGTTCTATCGATCATATAAGCATAATATGGCTAATAATATGAGTTAGATTGATAATAATAAGAGTAATGAGTATAGTAATTGTCGTTCTATCGATCATATAAGCATAACATGGCTAATAATATGAGTTCCATTGATAATAATAAGAGTAATAAGTATAGTAATTGTCGTTCTATCGATCATATCTGCATAACATGGTTAATAATATGAGTTAGATTGATAATAGTGAGTGTAGTAAGTATAGTAATTGTCGTTCTATCGATCATATAAGCATAATATGGCTAATAATATGAGTTAGATTGATAACAGTGAGTGTAATAAGTATAGTAATTGTCGTTCTATCGATCATATCTGCATAATATGGTTAATAATATGAGGTGGATTGATAACAGTGAGTGTAATAAGTATAGTAATTATCATTCTACCGATCATATAAACATAATATGGCTAATAATATGAGTTAGATTGCGAGCAGTGAGTGTAATAAGTATAGTAATTGTCGTTCTATCGATCATATAAGCATAATATGGCTAATAATATGAGTTAGATTGATAATAATAAGAGAAATAAGTATAGTAATTGTCGTTCTATCGATCATACAAGCATAATATGGCTAATAATATGAGTTAGATTGATAATAATAAGTGTAATAAGTATAGTAATTATCGTTCTATCGATCATATCTGCATAACATGATTAATAATATGAGTTAGATTGATAATAGTGAGTGTAATAAGTATAGTAATTGTCGTACTATCGATCATATAAGCATAATATGGCTAATAATATGAGTTCCATTGATAATAATAAGAGTAATAAGTATAGTAATTGTCGTTCTATCGATCATATCTGCATAATATGGTTAATAATATGAGGTGGATTGATAACAGTGAGTGTAATAAGTATAGTAATTGTCGTTCTATCGATCATATAAGCATGATATGGCGAATAATATGAGTTAGATTGATAACAGTGAGTGTAATAAGTATAGTAATTGTCGTTCTATCGATCATATAAGCATAATGTGGCTAATAATATGAGTTAGATTGATAATAATAAGAGAAATAAGTATAGTGATTGTCGTTCTATCGATCATATAAGCATAATATGGCTAATAATATGAGTTAGATTGATAAAAATAAGAGTAATGAGTATAGTAATTGTCGTTCTATCGATCATATCTGCATAATATGATTAACAATATGAGTTAGATTGATAATAATAAGAGTAATGAGTATAGTAATTGTCGTTCTATCGATCATATCTGCATAATATGGTTAATAATATGAGTTGGATTGATAACAGTGAGTGTAATAAGTATAGTAATCGTCGTTCTATCGATCATATAAGCATAATATGGCTAATAATATGAGTTAGATTGATAGCAGTGAGTGTAATAAGTATAGTAATTGTCGTTCTATCGATCATATAAGCATAATATGGCTAATAATATGAGTTAGATTGATAATAATAAGAGAAATAAGTATAGTAATTGTGGTTCTATCGATCATATAAGCATAATATGGCTAATAATATGAGTTAGATTGATAATAATAAGAGTAATGAGTATAGTAATTGTCGTTCTATCGATCATATAAGCATAACATGGCTAATAATATGAGTTCCATTGATAATAATAAGAGTAATAAGTATAGTAATTGTCGTTCTATCGATCATATCTGCATAACATGGTTAATAATATGAGTTAGATTGATAATAGTGAGTGTAGTAAGTATAGTAATTGTCGTTCTATCGATCATATAAGCATAATATGGCTAATAATATGAGTTAGATTGTTAACAGTGAGTGTAATAAGTATAGTAATTGTCGTTCTATCGATCATATAAGCATAATATGGCGAATAATATGAGTTAGATTGATAAAAATAAGAGTAATGAGTATAGTAATTGTAGTTCTGTCGATCATATCTGCATAATATGATTAATAATATGAGTTAGATTGATAATAATAAGAATAATAAGTATAGTAATTATCATTCTACCGATCATATAAACATAATATGGCTAATAATATGAGTTAGATTGATAGCAGTGAGTGTAATAAGTATAGTAATTGTCGTTCTATCGATCATATAAGCATAATATGGCTAATAATATGAGTTAGATTGATAATAATAAGAGAAATAAGTATAGTAATTGTCGTTCTATCGATCATATAAGCATAATATGGCTAATAATATGAGTTAGGTTGATAATAATAAGAGTAATGAGTATAGTAATTGTCGTTCTATCGATCATATAAGCATAACATGGCTAATAATATGAGTTCCATTGATAATAATAAGAGTAATAAGTATAGTAATTGTCGTTCTATCGATCATATCTGCATAACATGGTTAATAATATGAGTTAGATTGATAATAGTGAGTGTAGTAAGTATAGTAATTGTCGTTCTATCGATCATATAAGCATAATATGGCTAATAATATGAGTTAGATTGATAACAGTGAGTGTAATAAGTATAGTAATTGTCGTTCTATCGATCATATAAGCATAATATGGCTAATAATATGAGTTAGATTGATAATAATAAGAGTAATGAGTATAGAAATTGTCGTTCTGTCGATCATATCAGCATAATATGGCTAATAATATGAGTTAGATTGATAATAATAGGAGTAAGAAGTATAGTAATTGTCGTTCTATCGATCATATCTGCATAATATGGTTAATAATATGAGGTGGATTGATAACAGTGAGTGTAATAAGTATAGTAATTATCATTCTACCGATCATATAAACATAATATGGCTAATAATATGAGTTAGATTGCGAGCAGTGAGTGTAATAAGTATAGTAATTGTCGTTCTATCGATCATATAAGCATAATATGGCTAATAATATGAGTTAGATTGATAATAATAAGAGAAATAAGTATAGTAATTGTCGTTCTATCGATCATACAAGCATAATATGGCTACTAATATGAGTTAGATTGATAATAATAAGTGTAATAAGTATAGTAATTATCGTTCTATCGATCATATCTGCATAACATGATTAATAATATGAGTTAGATTGATAATAGTGAGTGTAATAAGTATAGTAATTGTCGTACTATCGATCATATAAGCATAATATGGCTAATAATATGAGTTAGATTGATAATAATAAGAGTAATGAGTATAGTAATTGTCGTTCTGTCGATCATATCTGCATAATATGGTTAATAATATGAGTTGGATCGATAACAGTGAGTGTAATAAGTACAGTAATTGTCGTTCTATCGATCATATAAGCATAATATGGCGAATAATATGAGTTAGATTGATAGCAGTGAGTGTAATAAGTATAGTAATTGTCGTTCTATCGATCATATAAGCATAATATGGCTAATAATATGAGTTAGATTGATAATAATAAGAGTAATGAGTATAGAAATTGTCGTTCTATCGATCATATAAGCATAATATGGCTAATAATATGAGTTAGATTGATAATAATAAGAGTAAAAAGTATAGTAATTGTCGTTCTATCGATCATATCTGCATAATATGGTTAATAATATGAGGCGGATTAATAACAGTGAGTGTAATAAGTATAGTAATTGTCGTTCTATCGATCATATAAGCACAATATGGCTAATAATATGAGTTCCATTGATAATAATAAGAGTAATAAGTATAGTAATTGTCGTTCTATCGATCATATCTGCATAATATGGTTAATAATATGAGGTGGATTGATAACAGTGAGTGTAATAAGTATAGTAATTGTCGTTCTATCGATCATATAAGCACAATATGGCTAATAATATGAGTTCCATTGATAATAATAAGAGTAATAAGTATAGTAATTGTCGTTCTATCGATCATATAAGCATAATATGGCTAATAATATGAGTTAGATTGATAACAGTGAGTGTAATAAGTATAGTAATTGTCGTTCTATCGATCATATAGCATATTATGGCGAATAATATGAGTTAGATTGATTATAATAAGAGTAATGAGTACAGCAATTGTAGTTCTATCGATCATATCTGCATAATATGATTAATAATATGAGTTAGATTGATAATAATAAGAATAATAAGTATAGTAATTATCATTCTACCGATCATATAAACATAATATGGCTAATAATATGAGTTAGATTGATAGCAGTGAGAGTAATAAGTATAGTAATTGTCGTTCTATCGATCATATAAGCATAATATGGCTAATAATGTGAGTTAGATTGATAATAATAAGAGAAATAAGTATAGTAATTGTCGTTCTATCGATCATATAAGCATAATATGGCTAATAATATGAGTTAGATTGATAATAATAAGAGTAATGAGTATAGTAATTGTCGTTCTATCGATCATATAAGCATAACATGGCTAATAATATGAGTTCCATTGATAATAATAAGAGTAATAAGTATAGTAATTGTCGTTCTATCGATCATATAAGCATAATATGGCGAATAATATGAGTTAGATTGATAAAGATAAGAGTAATGAGTATAGTAATTGTAGTTCTATCGATCATATCTGCATAATATGATTAATAATATGAGTTAGATTGATAATAATAAGAGTAATGAGTATAGTAATTGTCGTTCTATCGATCATATCTGCATAATATGGTTAATAATATGAGTTGGATTGATAACAGTGAGTGTAATAAGTATAGTAATTGTCGTTCTATCGATCATATTAGCATAATATGGCTAATAATATGAGTTAGATTGATAATAATAAGAGTAATGAGTATAGTAATTGTCGCCCAAGGATCATATAAGCATAACATGGTTAATAATCTCAGTTAGATTGATAATAGTGAGTGTAATAAGTATAGTAATTGTCGTTCTATCGGTCATATAACTATAATATGGCTAATAATACGAGTTGGATTGATAATAGTGAGTGTAATAAGTATAGTAATTGTCGTTCTATCGATCATATAAGCATAATATGGCGAATAATATGAGTTAGATTGATAGCAGTGAGTGTAATAAGTATAGTAATTGTCGTTCTATCGATCATATAAGCATAATATGGCTAATAATATGAGTTAGATTGATAATAGTGAGTGTAATAAGTATAGTAATTGTCGTACTATCGATCATATAAGCATAATATGGCTAATAATATGAGTTAGATTGATAATAATAAGAGTAATGAGTATAGTAATTGTCGTTCTATCGATCATATCTGCATAATATGGTTAATAATATGAGTTGGATCGATAACAGTGAGTGTAATAAGTATAGTAATTGTCGTTCTATCGATCATATAAGCATAATATGGCGAATAATATGAGTTAGATTGATAATAATAAGAGTAATGAGTATAGAAATTGTCGTTCTATCGATCATATAAGCATAATATGGCTAATAATATGAGTTAGATTGATAATAGTGAGTGTAATAAGTATAGTAATTGTCGTACTATCGATCATATAAGCATAATATGGCTAATAATATGAGTTAGATTGATAATAATAAGAGTAATGAGTATAGTAATTGTCGTTCTATCGATCATATAAGCATAACATGGCTAATAATATGAGTTCCATTGATAATAATAAGAGTAATAAGTATAGTAATTGTCGTTCTATCGATCATATAAGCATAATATGGCGAATAATATGAGTTAGATTGATAATAATAAGTGTAATAAGTATAGTAATTATCGTTCTATCGATCATATCTGCATAACATGATTAATAATATGAGTTAGATTGATAATAGTGAGTGTAATAAGTATAGTAATTGTCGTACTATCGATCATATAAGCATAATATGGCTAATAATATGAGTTCCATTGATAATAATAAGAGTAATAAGTATAGTAATTGTCGTTCTATCGATCATATCTGCATAATATGGTTAATAATATGAGGTGGATTGATAACAGTGAGTGTAATAAGTATAGTAATTGTCGTTCTATCGATCATATAAGCACAATATGGCTAATAATATGAGTTCCATTGATAATAATAAGAGTAATAAGTATAGTAATTGTCGTTCTATCGATCATATAAGCATAATATGGCTAATAATATGAGTTAGATTGATAACAGTGAGTGTAATAAGTATAGTAATTGTCGTTCTATCGATCATATAAGCATGATATGGCGAATAATATGAGTTAGATTGATAACAGTGAGTGTAATAAGTATAGTAATTGTCGTTCTATCGATCATATAAGCATAATGTGGCTAATAATATGAGTTAGATTGATAATAATAAGAGAAATAAGTATAGTGATTGTCGTTCTATCGATCATATAAGCATAATATGGCTAATAATATGAGTTAGATTGATAAAAATAAGAGTAATGAGTATAGTAATTGTCGTTCTATCGATCATATCTGCATAATATGATTAACAATATGAGTTAGATTGATAATAATAAGAGTAATGAGTATAGTAATTGTCGTTCTATCGATCATATCTGCATAATATGGTTAATAATATGAGTTGGATTGATAACAGTGAGTGTAATAAGTATAGTAATTGTCGTTCTATCGATCATATAAGCATAATATGGCTAATAATATGAGTTAGATTGATAGCAGTGAGTGTAATAAGTATAGTAATTGTCGTTCTATCGATCATATAAGCATAATATGGCTAATAATATGAGTTAGATTGATAATAATAAGAGAAATAAGTATAGTAATTGTGGTTCTATCGATCATATAAGCATAATATGGCTAATAATATGAGTTAGATTGATAATAATAAGAGTAATGAGTATAGTAATTGTCGTTCTATCGATCATATAAGCATAACATGGCTAATAATATGAGTTCCATTGATAATAATAAGAGTAATAAGTATAGTAATTGTCGTTCTATCGATCATATCTGCATAACATGGTTAATAATATGAGTTAGATTGATAATAGTGAGTGTAGTAAGTATAGTAATTGTCGTTCTATCGATCATATAAGCATAATATGGCTAATAATATGAGTTAGATTGATAACAGTGAGTGTAATAAGTATAGTAATTGTCGTTCTATCGATCATATAAGCATAATATGGCTAATAATATGAGTTAGATTGATAATAATAAGAGTAATGAGTATAGAAATTGTCGTTCTGTCGATCATATCAGCATAATATGGCTAATAATATGAGTTAGATTGATAATAATAGGAGTAAGAAGTATAGTAATTGTCGTTCTATCGATCATATCTGCATAATATGGTTAATAATATGAGGTGGATTGATAACAGTGAGTGTAATAAGTATAGTAATTATCATTCTACCGATCATATAAACATAATATGGCTAATAATATGAGTTAGATTGCGAGCAGTGAGTGTAATAAGTATAGTAATTGTCGTTCTATCGATCATATAAGCATAATATGGCTAATAATATGAGTTAGATTGATAATAATAAGAGAAATAAGTATAGTAATTGTCGTTCTATCGATCATACAAGCATAATATGGCTAATAATATGAGTTAGATTGATAATAATAAGTGTAATAAGTATAGTAATTATCGTTCTATCGATCATATCTGCATAACATGATTAATAATATGAGTTAGATTGATAATAGTGAGTGTAATAAGTATAGTAATTGTCGTACTATCGATCATATAAGCATAATATGGCTAATAATATGAGTTCCATTGATAATAATAAGAGTAATAAGTATAGTAATTGTCGTTCTATCGATCATATCTGCATAATATGGTTAATAATATGAGGTGGATTGATAACAGTGAGTGTAATAAGTATAGTAATTGTCGTTCTATCGATCATATAAGCATGATATGGCGAATAATATGAGTTAGATTGATAACAGTGAGTGTAATAAGTATAGTAATTGTCGTTCTATCGATCATATAAGCATAATGTGGCTAATAATATGAGTTAGATTGATAATAATAAGAGAAATAAGTATAGTGATTGTCGTTCTATCGATCATATAAGCATAATATGGCTAATAATATGAGTTAGATTGATAAAAATAAGAGTAATGAGTATAGTAATTGTCGTTCTATCGATCATATCTGCATAATATGATTAACAATATGAGTTAGATTGATAATAATAAGAGTAATGAGTATAGTAATTGTCGTTCTATCGATCATATCTGCATAATATGGTTAATAATATGAGTTGGATTGATAACAGTGAGTGTAATAAGTATAGTAATCGTCGTTCTATCGATCATATAAGCATAATATGGCTAATAATATGAGTTAGATTGATAGCAGTGAGTGTAATAAGTATAGTAATTGTCGTTCTATCGATCATATAAGCATAATATGGCTAATAATATGAGTTAGATTGATAATAATAAGAGAAATAAGTATAGTAATTGTGGTTCTATCGATCATATAAGCATAATATGGCTAATAATATGAGTTAGATTGATAATAATAAGAGTAATGAGTATAGTAATTGTCGTTCTATCGATCATATAAGCATAACATGGCTAATAATATGAGTTCCATTGATAATAATAAGAGTAATAAGTATAGTAATTGTCGTTCTATCGATCATATCTGCATAACATGGTTAATAATATGAGTTAGATTGATAATAGTGAGTGTAGTAAGTATAGTAATTGTCGTTCTATCGATCATATACGCATAATATGGCTAATAATATGAGTTAGATTGTTAACAGTGCGTGTAATAAGTATAGTAATTGTCGTTCTATCGATCATATAAGCATAATATGGTTAATAATATGAGGTGGATTGATAACAGTGAGTGTAATAAGTATAGTAATTATCATTCTACCGATCATATAAACATAATATGGCTAATAATATGAGTTAGATTGCGAGCAGTGAGTGTAATAAGTATAGTAATTGTCGTTCTATCGATCATATAAGCATAATATGGCTAATAATATGAGTTAGATTGATAATAATAAGAGAAATAAGTATAGTAATTGTCGTTCTATCGATCATACAAGCATAATATGGCTAATAATATGAGTTAGATTGATAATAATAAGTGTAATAAGTATAGTAATTATCGTTCTATCGATCATATCTGCATAACATGATTAATAATATGAGTTAGATTGATAATAGTGAGTGTAATAAGTATAGTAATTGTCGTACTATCGATCATATAAGCATAATATGGCTAATAATATGAGTTCCATTGATAATAATAAGAGTAATAAGTATAGTAATTGTCGTTCTATCGATCATATCTGCATAATATGGTTAATAATATGAGGTGGATTGATAACAGTGAGTGTAATAAGTATAGTAATTGTCGTTCTATCGATCATATAAGCATGATATGGCGAATAATATGAGTTAGATTGATAACAGTGAGTGTAATAAGTATAGTAATTGTCGTTCTATCGATCATATAAGCATAATGTGGCTAATAATATGAGTTAGATTGATAATAATAAGAGAAATAAGTATAGTGATTGTCGTTCTATCGATCATATAAGCATAATATGGCTAATAATATGAGTTAGATTGATAAAAATAAGAGTAATGAGTATAGTAATTGTCGTTCTATCGATCATATCTGCATAATATGATTAACAATATGAGTTAGATTGATAATAATAAGAGTAATGAGTATAGTAATTGTCGTTCTATCTGTCATATCTGCATAATATGGTTAATAATATGAGTTGGATTGATAACAGTGAGTGTAATAAGTATAGTAATCGTCGTTCTATCGATCATATAAGCATAATATGGCTAATAATATGAGTTAGATTGATAGCAGTGAGTGTAATAAGTATAGTAATTGTCGTTCTATCGATCATATAAGCATAATATGGCTAATAATATGAGTTAGATTGATAATAATAAGAGAAATAAGTATAGTAATTGTGGTTCTATCGATCATATAAGCATAATATGGCTAATAATATGAGTTAGATTGATAATAATAAGAGTAATGAGTATAGTAATTGTCGTTCTATCGATCATATAAGCATAACATGGCTAATAATATGAGTTCCATTGATAATAATAAGAGTAACAAGTATAGTAATTGTCGTTCTATCGATCATATCTGCATAACATGGTTAATAATATGAGTTAGATTGATAATAGTGAGTGTAGTAAGTATAGTAATTGTCGTTCTATCGATCATATAAGCATAATATGGCTAATAATATGAGTTAGATTGTTAACAGTGAGTGTAATAAGTATAGTAATTGTCGTTCTATCGATCATATAAGCATAATATGGCGAATAATATGAGTTAGATTGATAAAAATAAGAGTAATGAGTATAGTAATTGTAGTTCTGTCGATCATATCTGCATAATATGATTAATAATATGAGTTAGATTGATAATAATAAGAATAATAAGTATAGTAATTATCATTCTACCGATCATATAAACATAATATGGCTAATAATATGAGTTAGATTGATAGCAGTGAGTGTAATAAGTATAGTAATTGTCGTTCTATCGATCATATAAGCATAATATGGCTAATAATATGAGTTAGATTGATAATAATAAGAGAAATAAGTATAGTAATTGTCGTTCTATCGATCATATAAGCATAATATGGCTAATAATATGAGTTAGGTTGATAATAATAAGAGTAATGAGTATAGTAATTGTCGTTCTATCGATCATATAAGCATAACATGGCTAATAATATGAGTTCCATTGATAATAATAAGAGTAATAAGTATAGTAATTGTCGTTCTATCGATCATATCTGCATAACATGGTTAATAATATGAGTTAGATTGATAATAGTGAGTGTAGTAAGTATAGTAATTGTCGTTCTATCGATCATATAAGCATAATATGGCTAATAATATGAGTTAGATTGATAACAGTGAGTGTAATAAGTATAGTAATTGTCGTTCTATCGATCATATAAGCATAATATGGCTAATAATATGAGTTAGATTGATAATAATAAGAGTAATGAGTATAGAAATTGTCGTTCTGTCGATCATATCAGCATAATATGGCTAATAATATGAGTTAGATTGATAATAATAGGAGTAAGAAGTATAGTAATTGTCGTTCTATCGATCATATCTGCATAATATGGTTAATAATATGAGGTGGATTGATAACAGTGAGTGTAATAAGTATAGTAATTATCATTCTACCGATCATATAAACATAATATGGCTAATAATATGAGTTAGATTGCGAGCAGTGAGTGTAATAAGTATAGTAATTGTCGTTCTATCGATCATATAAGCATAATATGGCTAATAATATGAGTTAGATTGATAATAATAAGAGAAATAAGTATAGTAATTGTCGTTCTATCGATCATACAAGCATAATATGGCTACTAATATGAGTTAGATTGATAATAATAAGTGTAATAAGTATAGTAATTATCGTTCTATCGATCATATCTGCATAACATGATTAATAATATGAGTTAGATTGATAATAGTGAGTGTAATAAGTATAGTAATTGTCGTACTATCGATCATATAAGCATAATATGGCTAATAATATGAGTTAGATTGATAATAATAAGAGTAATGAGTATAGTAATTGTCGTTCTGTCGATCATATCTGCATAATATGGTTAATAATATGAGTTGGATCGATAACAGTGAGTGTAATAAGTATAGTAATTGTCGTTCTATCGATCATATAAGCATAATATGGCGAATAATATGAGTTAGATTGATAGCAGTGAGTGTAATAAGTATAGTAATTGTCGTTCTATCGATCATATAAGCATAATATGGCTAATAATATGAGTTAGATTGATAATAATAAGAGTAATGAGTATAGAAATTGTCGTTCTATCGATCATATAAGCATAATATGGCTAATAATATGAGTTAGATTGATAATAATAAGAGTAAAAAGTATAGTAATTGTCGTTCTATCGATCATATCTGCATAATATGGTTAATAATATGAGGCGGATTAATAACAGTGAGTGTAATAAGTATAGTAATTGTCGTTCTATCGATCATATAAGCACAATATGGCTAATAATATGAGTTCCATTGATAATAATAAGAGTAATAAGTATAGTAATTGTCGTTCTATCGATCATATCTGCATAATATGGTTAATAATATGAGGTGGATTGATAACAGTGAGTGTAATAAGTATAGTAATTGTCGTTCTATCGATCATATAAGCACAATATGGCTAATAATATGAGTTCCATTGATAATAATAAGAGTAATAAGTATAGTAATTGTCGTTCTATCGATCATATAAGCATAATATGGCTAATAATATGAGTTAGATTGATAACAGTGAGTGTAATAAGTATAGTAATTGTCGTTCTATCGATCATATAGCATATTATGGCGAATAATATGAGTTAGATTGATTATAATAAGAGTAATGAGTACAGCAATTGTAGTTCTATCGATCATATCTGCATAATATGATTAATAATATGAGTTAGATTGATAATAATAAGAATAATAAGTATAGTAATTATCATTCTACCGATCATATAAACATAATATGGCTAATAATATGAGTTAGATTGATAGCAGTGAGAGTAATAAGTATAGTAATTGTCGTTCTATCGATCATATAAGCATAATATGGCTAATAATGTGAGTTAGATTGATAATAATAAGAGAAATAAGTATAGTAATTGTCGTTCTATCGATCATATAAGCATAATATGGCTAATAATATGAGTTAGATTGATAATAATAAGAGTAATGAGTATAGTAATTGTCGTTCTATCGATCATATAAGCATAACATGGCTAATAATATGAGTTCCATTGATAATAATAAGAGTAATAAGTATAGTAATTGTCGTTCTATCGATCATATAAGCATAATATGGCGAATAATATGAGTTAGATTGATAAAGATAAGAGTAATGAGTATAGTAATTGTAGTTCTATCGATCATATCTGCATAATATGATTAATAATATGAGTTAGATTGATAATAATAAGAGTAATGAGTATAGTAATTGTCGTTCTATCGATCATATCTGCATAATATGGTTAATAATATGAGTTGGATTGATAACAGTGAGTGTAATAAGTATAGTAATTGTCGTTCTATCGATCATATTAGCATAATATGGCTAATAATATGAGTTAGATTGATAATAATAAGAGTAATGAGTATAGTAATTGTCGCCCAAGGATCATATAAGCATAACATGGTTAATAATCTCAGTTAGATTGATAATAGTGAGTGTAATAAGTATAGTAATTGTCGTTCTATCGGTCATATAACTATAATATGGCTAATAATACGAGTTGGATTGATAATAGTGAGTGTAATAAGTATAGTAATTGTCGTTCTATCGATCATATAAGCATAATATGGCGAATAATATGAGTTAGATTGATAGCAGTGAGTGTAATAAGTATAGTAATTGTCGTTCTATCGATCATATAAGCATAATATGGCTAATAATATGAGTTAGATTGATAATAGTGAGTGTAATAAGTATAGTAATTGTCGTACTATCGATCATATAAGCATAATATGGCTAATAATATGAGTTAGATTGATAATAATAAGAGTAATGAGTATAGTAATTGTCGTTCTATCGATCATATCTGCATAATATGGTTAATAATATGAGTTGGATCGATAACAGTGAGTGTAATAAGTATAGTAATTGTCGTTCTATCGATCATATAAGCATAATATGGCGAATAATATGAGTTAGATTGATAATAATAAGAGTAATGAGTATAGAAATTGTCGTTCTATCGATCATATAAGCATAATATGGCTAATAATATGAGTTAGATTGATAATAGTGAGTGTAATAAGTATAGTAATTGTCGTACTATCGATCATATAAGCATAATATGGCTAATAATATGAGTTAGATTGATAATAATAAGAGTAATGAGTATAGTAATTGTCGTTCTATCGATCATATAAGCATAACATGGCTAATAATATGAGTTCCATTGATAATAATAAGAGTAATAAGTATAGTAATTGTCGTTCTATCGATCATATAAGCATAATATGGCGAATAATATGAGTTAGATTGATAATAATAAGTGTAATAAGTATAGTAATTATCGTTCTATCGATCATATCTGCATAACGTGATTAATAATATGAGTTAGATTGATAATAGTGAGTGTAATAAGTATAGTAATTGTCGTACTATCGATCATATAAGCATAATATGGCTAATAATATGAGTTCCATTGATAATAATAAGAGTAATAAGTATAGTAATTGTCGTTCTATCGATCATATCTGCATAATATGGTTAATAATATGAGGTGGATTGATAACAGTGAGTGTAATAAGTATAGTAATTGTCGTTCTATCGATCATATAAGCACAATATGGCTAATAATATGAGTTCCATTGATAATAATAAGAGTAATAAGTATAGTAATTGTCGTTCTATCGATCATATAAGCATAATATGGCTAATAATATGAGTTAGATTGATAACAGTGAGTGTAATAAGTATAGTAATTGTCGTTCTATCGATCATATAAGCATGATATGGCGAATAATATGAGTTAGATTGATAACAGTGAGTGTAATAAGTATAGTAATTGTCGTTCTATCGATCATATAAGCATAATGTGGCTAATAATATGAGTTAGATTGATAATAATAAGAGAAATAAGTATAGTGATTGTCGTTCTATCGATCATATAAGCATAATATGGCTAATAATATGAGTTAGATTGATAAAAATAAGAGTAATGAGTATAGTAATTGTCGTTCTATCGATCATATCTGCATAATATGATTAACAATATGAGTTAGATTGATAATAATAAGAGTAATGAGTATAGTAATTGTCGTTCTATCGATCATATAAGCATAATATGGCTAATAATATGAGTTAGATTGATAATAATAAGAGTAATGAGTATAGTAATTGTCGTTCTATCGATCATATAAGCATAACATGGCTAATAATATGAGTTCCATTGATAATAATAAGAGTAATAAGTATAGTAATTGTCGTTCTATCGATCATATAAGCATAATATGGCGAATAATATGAGTTAGATTGATAAAGATAAGAGTAATGAGTATAGTAATTGTAGTTCTATCGATCATATCTGCATAATATGATTAATAATATGAGTTAGATTGATAATAATAAGAGTAATGAGTATAGTAATTGTCGTTCTATCGATCATATCTGCATAATATGGTTAATAATATGAGTTGGATTGATAACAGTGAGTGTAATAAGTATAGTAATTGTCGTTCTATCGATCATATTAGCATAATATGGCTAATAATATGAGTTAGATTGATAATAATAAGAGTAATGAGTATAGTAATTGTCGCCCAAGGATCATATAAGCATAACATGGTTAATAATCTCAGTTAGATTGATAATAGTGAGTGTAATAAGTATAGTAATTGTCGTTCTATCGGTCATATAACTATAATATGGCTAATAATACGAGTTGGATTGATAATAGTGAGTGTAATAAGTATAGTAATTGTCGTTCTATCGATCATATAAGCATAATATGGCGAATAATATGAGTTAGATTGATAGCAGTGAGTGTAATAAGTATAGTAATTGTCGTTCTATCGATCATATAAGCATAATATGGCTAATAATATGAGTTAGATTGATAATAGTGAGTGTAATAAGTATAGTAATTGTCGTACTATCGATCATATAAGCATAATATGGCTAATAATATGAGTTAGATTGATAATAATAAGAGTAATGAGTATAGTAATTGTCGTTCTATCGATCATATCTGCATAATATGGTTAATAATATGAGTTGGATCGATAACAGTGAGTGTAATAAGTATAGTAATTGTCGTTCTATCGATCATATAAGCATAATATGGCGAATAATATGAGTTAGATTGATAATAATAAGAGTAATGAGTATAGAAATTGTCGTTCTATCGATCATATAAGCATAATATGGCTAATAATATGAGTTAGATTGATAATAGTGAGTGTAATAAGTATAGTAATTGTCGTACTATCGATCATATAAGCATAATATGGCTAATAATATGAGTTAGATTGATAATAATAAGAGTAATGAGTATAGTAATTGTCGTTCTATCGATCATATAAGCATAACATGGCTAATAATATGAGTTCCATTGATAATAATAAGAGTAATAAGTATAGTAATTGTCGTTCTATCGATCATATAAGCATAATATGGCGAATAATATGAGTTAGATTGATAATAATAAGTGTAATAAGTATAGTAATTATCGTTCTATCGATCATATCTGCATAACATGATTAATAATATGAGTTAGATTGATAATAGTGAGTGTAATAAGTATAGTAATTGTCGTACTATCGATCATATAAGCATAATATGGCTAATAATATGAGTTCCATTGATAATAATAAGAGTAATAAGTATAGTAATTGTCGTTCTATCGATCATATCTGCATAATATGGTTAATAATATGAGGTGGATTGATAACAGTGAGTGTAATAAGTATAGTAATTGTCGTTCTATCGATCATATAAGCACAATATGGCTAATAATATGAGTTCCATTGATAATAATAAGAGTAATAAGTATAGTAATTGTCGTTCTATCGATCATATAAGCATAATATGGCTAATAATATGAGTTAGATTGATAACAGTGAGTGTAATAAGTATAGTAATTGTCGTTCTATCGATCATATAAGCATGATATGGCGAATAATATGAGTTAGATTGATAACAGTGAGTGTAATAAGTATAGTAATTGTCGTTCTATCGATCATATAAGCATAATGTGGCTAATAATATGAGTTAGATTGATAATAATAAGAGAAATAAGTATAGTGATTGTCGTTCTATCGATCATATAAGCATAATATGGCTAATAATATGAGTTAGATTGATAAAAATAAGAGTAATGAGTATAGTAATTGTCGTTCTATCGATCATATCTGCATAATATGATTAACAATATGAGTTAGATTGATAATAATAAGAGTAATGAGTATAGTAATTGTCGTTCTATCGATCATATAAGCATAATATGGCTAATAATATGAGTTAGATTGATAATAATAAGAGTAATGAGTATAGTAATTGTCGTTCTATCGATCATATAAGCATAACATGGCTAATAATATGAGTTCCATTGATAATAATAAGAGTAATAAGTATAGTAATTGTCGTTCTATCGATCATATAAGCATAATATGGCGAATAATATGAGTTAGATTGATAAAGATAAGAGTAATGAGTATAGTAATTGTAGTTCTATCGATCATATCTGCATAATATGATTAATAATATGAGTTAGATTGATAATAATAAGAGTAATGAGTATAGTAATTGTCGTTCTATCGATCATATCTGCATAATATGGTTAATAATATGAGTTGGATTGATAACAGTGAGTGTAATAAGTATAGTAATTGTCGTTCTATCGATCATATTAGCATAATATGGCTAATAATATGAGTTAGATTGATAATAATAAGAGTAATGAGTATAGTAATTGTCGCCCAAGGATCATATAAGCATAACATGGTTAATAATCTCAGTTAGATTGATAATAGTGAGTGTAATAAGTATAGTAATTGTCGTTCTATCGGTCATATAACTATAATATGGCTAATAATACGAGTTGGATTGATAATAGTGAGTGTAATAAGTATAGTAATTGTCGTTCTATCGATCATATAAGCATAATATGGCGAATAATATGAGTTAGATTGATAGCAGTGAGTGTAATAAGTATAGTAATTGTCGTTCTATCGATCATATAAGCATAATATGGCTAATAATATGAGTTAGATTGATAATAGTGAGTGTAATAAGTATAGTAATTGTCGTACTATCGATCATATAAGCATAATATGGCTAATAATATGAGTTAGATTGATAATAATAAGAGTAATGAGTATAGTAATTGTCGTTCTATCGATCATATCTGCATAATATGGTTAATAATATGAGTTGGATCGATAACAGTGAGTGTAATAAGTATAGTAATTGTCGTTCTATCGATCATATAAGCATAATATGGCGAATAATATGAGTTAGATTGATAATAATAAGAGTAATGAGTATAGAAATTGTCGTTCTATCGATCATATAAGCATAATATGGCTAATAATATGAGTTAGATTGATAATAGTGAGTGTAATAAGTATAGTAATTGTCGTACTATCGATCATATAAGCATAATATGGCTAATAATATGAGTTAGATTGATAATAATAAGAGTAATGAGTATAGTAATTGTCGTTCTATCGATCATATAAGCATAACATGGCTAATAATATGAGTTCCATTGATAATAATAAGAGTAATAAGTATAGTAATTGTCGTTCTATCGATCATATAAGCATAATATGGCGAATAATATGAGTTAGATTGATAATAATAAGTGTAATAAGTATAGTAATTATCGTTCTATCGATCATATCTGCATAACATGATTAATAATATGAGTTAGATTGATAATAGTGAGTGTAATAAGTATAGTAATTGTCGTACTATCGATCATATAAGCATAATATGGCTAATAATATGAGTTCCATTGATAATAATAAGAGTAATAAGTATAGTAATTGTCGTTCTATCGATCATATCTGCATAATATGGTTAATAATATGAGGTGGATTGATAACAGTGAGTGTAATAAGTATAGTAATTGTCGTTCTATCGATCATATAAGCACAATATGGCTAATAATATGAGTTCCATTGATAATAATAAGAGTAATAAGTATAGTAATTGTCGTTCTATCGATCATATAAGCATAATATGGCTAATAATATGAGTTAGATTGATAACAGTGAGTGTAATAAGTATAGTAATTGTCGTTCTATCGATCATATAAGCATGATATGGCGAATAATATGAGTTAGATTGATAACAGTGAGTGTAATAAGTATAGTAATTGTCGTTCTATCGATCATATAAGCATAATGTGGCTAATAATATGAGTTAGATTGATAATAATAAGAGAAATAAGTATAGTGATTGTCGTTCTATCGATCATATAAGCATAATATGGCTAATAATATGAGTTAGATTGATAAAAATAAGAGTAATGAGTATAGTAATTGTCGTTCTATCGATCATATCTGCATAATATGATTAACAATATGAGTTAGATTGATAATAATAAGAGTAATGAGTATAGTAATTGTCGTTCTATCGATCATATCTGCATAATATGGTTAATAATATGAGTTGGATTGATAACAGTGAGTGTAATAAGTATAGTAATTGTCGTTCTATCGATCATATAAGCATAATATGGCTAATAATATGAGTTAGATTGATAGCAGTGAGTGTAATAAGTATAGTAATTGTCGTTCTATCGATCATATAAGCATAATATGGCTAATAATATGAGTTAGATTGATAATAATAAGAGAAATAAGTATAGTAATTGTGGTTCTATCGATCATATAAGCATAATATGGCTAATAATATGAGTTAGATTGATAATAATAAGAGTAATGAGTATAGTAATTGTCGTTCTATCGATCATATAAGCATAACATGGCTAATAATATGAGTTCCATTGATAATAATAAGAGTAATAAGTATAGTAATTGTCGTTCTATCGATCATATCTGCATAACATGGTTAATAATATGAGTTAGATTGATAATAGTGAGTGTAGTAAGTATAGTAATTGTCGTTCTATCGATCATATAAGCATAATATGGCTAATAATATGAGTTAGATTGATAACAGTGAGTGTAATAAGTATAGTAATTGTCGTTCTATCGATCATATAAGCATAATATGGCTAATAATATGAGTTAGATTGATAATAATAAGAGTAATGAGTATAGAAATTGTCGTTCTGTCGATCATATCAGCATAATATGGCTAATAATATGAGTTAGATTGATAATAATAGGAGTAAGAAGTATAGTAATTGTCGTTCTATCGATCATATCTGCATAATATGGTTAATAATATGAGGTGGATTGATAACAGTGAGTGTAATAAGTATAGTAATTATCATTCTACCGATCATATAAACATAATATGGCTAATAATATGAGTTAGATTGCGAGCAGTGAGTGTAATAAGTATAGTAATTGTCGTTCTATCGATCATATAAGCATAATATGGCTAATAATATGAGTTAGATTGATAATAATAAGAGAAATAAGTATAGTAATTGTCGTTCTATCGATCATACAAGCATAATATGGCTAATAATATGAGTTAGATTGATAATAATAAGTGTAATAAGTATAGTAATTATCGTTCTATCGATCATATCTGCATAACATGATTAATAATATGAGTTAGATTGATAATAGTGAGTGTAATAAGTATAGTAATTGTCGTACTATCGATCATATAAGCATAATATGGCTAATAATATGAGTTCCATTGATAATAATAAGAGTAATAAGTATAGTAATTGTCGTTCTATCGATCATATCTGCATAATATGGTTAATAATATGAGGTGGATTGATAACAGTGAGTGTAGTAAGTATAGTAATTGTCGTTCTATCGATCATATAAGCATGATATGGCGAATAATATGAGTTAGATTGATAACAGTGAGTGTAATAAGTATAGTAATTGTCGTTCTATCGATCATATAAGCATAATGTGGCTAATAATATGAGTTAGATTGATAATAATAAGAGAAATAAGTATAGTGATTGTCGTTCTATCGATCATATAAGCATAATATGGCTAATAATATGAGTTAGATTGATAAAAATAAGAGTAATGAGTATAGTAATTGTCGTTCTATCGATCATATCTGCATAATATGATTAACAATATGAGTTAGATTGATAATAATAAGAGTAATGAGTATAGTAATTGTCGTTCTATCGATCATATAAGCATAATATGGCTAATAATATGAGTTAGATTGATAATAATAAGAGTAATGAGTATAGTAATTGTCGTTCTATCGATCATATAAGCATAACATGGCTAATAATATGAGTTCCATTGATAATAATAAGAGTAATAAGTATAGTAATTGTCGTTCTATCGATCATATAAGCATAATATGGCGAATAATATGAGTTAGATTGATAAAGATAAGAGTAATGAGTATAGTAATTGTAGTTCTATCGATCATATCTGCATAATATGATTAATAATATGAGTTAGATTGATAATAATAAGAGTAATGAGTATAGTAATTGTCGTTCTATCGATCATATCTGCATAATATGGTTAATAATATGAGTTGGATTGATAACAGTGAGTGTAATAAGTATAGTAATTGTCGTTCTATCGATCATATTAGCATAATATGGCTAATAATATGAGTTAGATTGATAATAATAAGAGTAATGAGTATAGTAATTGTCGCCCAAGGATCATATAAGCATAACATGGTTAATAATCTCAGTTAGATTGATAATAGTGAGTGTAATAAGTATAGTAATTGTCGTTCTATCGGTCATATAACTATAATATGGCTAATAATATGAGTTCCATTGATAATAATAAGAGTAATAAGTATAGTAATTGTCGTTCTATCGATCATATCTGCATAATATGGTTAATAATATGAGGTGGATTGATAACAGTGAGTGTAATAAGTATAGTAATTGTCGTTCTATCGATCATATAAGCACAATATGGCTAATAATATGAGTTCCATTGATAATAATAAGAGTAATAAGTATAGTAATTGTCGTTCTATCGATCATATAAGCATAATATGGCTAATAATATGAGTTAGATTGATAACAGTGAGTGTAATAAGTATAGTAATTGTCGTTCTATCGATCATATAGCATATTATGGCGAATAATATGAGTTAGATTGATTATAATAAGAGTAATGAGTATAGAAATTGTCGTTCTATCGATCATATAAGCATAATATGGCTAATAATATGAGTTAGATTGATAACAGTGAGTGTAATAAGTATAGTAATTGTCGTTCTATCGATCATATAAGCATAATATGGCGAATAATATGAGTTAGATTGATAAAAATAAGAGTAATGAGTACAGCAATTGTAGTTCTATCGATCATATCTGCATAATATGATTAATAATATGAGTTAGATTGATAATAATAAGAATAATAAGTATAGTAATTATCATTCTACCGATCATATAAACATAATATGGCTAATAATATGAGTTAGATTGATAACAGTGAGTGTAATAAGTATAGTAATTGTCGTTCTATCGATCATATAAGCATAATATGGCTAATAATATGAGTTAGATTGATAATAATAAGAGTAATGAGTATAGAAATTGTCGTTCTGTCGATCATATCAGCATAATATGGCTAATAATATGAGTTAGATTGATAATAATAGGAGTAAGAAGTATAGTAATTGTCGTTCTATCGATCATATCTGCATAATATGGTTAATAATATGAGGTGGATTGATAACAGTGAGTGTAATAAGTATAGTAATTATCATTCTACCGATCATATAAACATAATATGGCTAATAATATGAGTTAGATTGCGAGCAGTGAGTGTAATAAGTATAGTAATTGTCGTTCTATCGATCATATAAGCATAATATGGCTAATAATATGAGTTAGATTGATAATAATAAGAGAAATAAGTATAGTAATTGTCGTTCTATCGATCATACAAGCATAATATGGCTAATAATATGAGTTAGATTGATAATAATAAGTGTAATAAGTATAGTAATTATCGTTCTATCGATCATATCTGCATAACATGATTAATAATATGAGTTAGATTGATAATAGTGAGTGTAATAAGTATAGTAATTGTCGTACTATCGATCATATAAGCATAATATGGCTAATAATATGAGTTAGATTGATAATAATAAGAGTAATGAGTATAGTAATTGTCGTTCTGTCGATCATATCTGCATAATATGGTTAATAATATGAGTTGGATCGATAACAGTGAGTGTAATAAGTATAGTAATTGTCGTTCTATCGATCATATAAGCATAATATGGCGAATAATATGAGTTAGATTGATAGCAGTGAGTGTAATAAGTATAGTAATTGTCGTTCTATCGATCATATAAGCATAATATGGCTAATAATATGAGTTAGATTGATAATAATAAGAGTAATGAGTATAGAAATTGTCGTTCTATCGATCATATAAGCATAATATGGCTAATAATATGAGTTAGATTGATAATAATAAGAGTAAAAAGTATAGTAATTGTCGTTCTATCGATCATATCTGCATAATATGGTTAATAATATGAGGTGGATTGATAACAGTGAGTGTAATAAGTATAGTAATTGTCGTTCTATCGATCATATAAGCACAATATGGCTAATAATATGAGTTCCATTGATAATAATAAGAGTAATAAGTATAGTAATTGTCGTTCTATCGATCATATCTGCATAATATGGTTAATAATATGAGGTGGATTGATAACAGTGAGTGTAATAAGTATAGTAATTGTCGTTCTATCGATCATATAAGCACAATATGGCTAATAATATGAGTTCCATTGATAATAATAAGAGTAATAAGTATAGTAATTGTCGTTCTATCGATCATATAAGCATAATATGGCTAATAATATGAGTTAGATTGATAACAGTGAGTGTAATAAGTATAGTAATTGTCGTTCTATCGATCATATAGCATATTATGGCGAATAATATGAGTTAGATTGATTATAATAAGAGTAATGAGTATAGAAATTGTCGTTCTATCGATCATATGAGCATAATATGGCTAATAATATGAGTTAGATTGATAGCAGTGAGTGTAATAAGTATAGTAATTGTCGTTCTATCGATCATATAAGCATAATATGGCTAATAATATGAGTTAGATTGATAATAATAAGAGAAATAAGTATAGTAATTGTCGTTCTATCGATCATATAAGCATAATATGGCTAATAATATGAGTTAGATTGATAATAATAAGAGTAATGAGTATAGTAATTGTCGTTCTATCGATCATATAAGCATAACATGGCTAATAATATGAGTTCCATTGATAATAATAAGAGTAATAAGTATAGTAATTGTCGTTCTATCGATCATATCTGCATAACATGGTTAATAATATGAGTTAGATTGATAATAGTGAGTGTAGTAAGTATAGTAATTGTCGTTCTATCGATCATATAAGCATAATATGGCTAATAATATGAGTTAGATTGTTAACAGTGAGTGTAATAAGTATAGTAATTGTCGTTCTATCGATCATATAAGCATAATATGGCGAATAATATGAGTTAGATTGATAAAAATAAGAGTAATGAGTATAGTAATTGTAGTTCTATCGATCATATCTGCATAATATGATTAATAATATGAGTTAGATTGATAATAATAAGAATAATAAGTATAGTAATTATCATTCTACCGATCATATAAACATAATATGGCTAATAATATGAGTTAGATTGATAGCAGTGAGTGTAATAAGTATAGTAATTGTCGTTCTATCGATCATATAAGCATAATATGGCTAATAATATGAGTTAGATTGATAATAATAAGAGAAATAAGTATAGTAATTGTCGTTCTATCGATCATATAAGCATAATATGGCTAATAATATGAGTTAGGTTGATAATAATAAGAGTAATGAGTATAGTAATTGTCGTTCTATCGATCATATAAGCATAACATGGCTAATAATATGAGTTCCATTGATAATAATAAGAGTAATAAGTATAGTAATTGTCGTTCTATCGATCATATCTGCATAACATGGTTAATAATATGAGTTAGATTGATAATAGTGAGTGTAGTAAGTATAGTAATTGTCGTTCTATCGATCATATAAGCATAATATGGCTAATAATATGAGTTAGATTGTTAACAGTGAGTGTAATAAGTATAGTAATTGTCGTTCTATCGATCATATAAGCATAATATGGCGAATAATATGAGTTAGATTGATAAAAATAAGAGTAATGAGTATAGTAATTGTAGTTCTATCGATCATATCTGCATAATATGATTAATAATATGAGTTAGATTGATAATAATAAGAATAATAAGTATAGTAATTTTCATTCTACCGATCATATAAACATAATATGGCTAATAATATGAGTTAGATTGATAGCAGTGAGTGTAATAAGTATAGTAATTGTCGTTCTATCGATCATATAAGCATAATATGGCTAATAATATGAGTTAGATTGATAATAATAAGAGAAATAAGTATAGTAATTGTCGTTCTATCGATCATATAAGCATAATATGGCTAATAATATGAGTTAGGTTGATAATAATAAGAGTAATGAGTATAGTAATTGTCGTTCTATCGATCATATAAGCATAACATGGCTAATAATATGAGTTCCATTGATAATAATAAGAGTAATAAGTATAGTAATTGTCGTTCTATCGATCATATCTGCATAACATGGTTAATAATATGAGTTAGATTGATAATAGTGAGTGTAGTAAGTATAGTAATTGTCGTTCTATCGATCATATAAGCATAATATGGCTAATAATATGAGTTAGATTGATAACAGTGAGTGTAATAAGTATAGTAATTGTCGTTCTATCGATCATATAAGCATAATATGGCGAATAATATGAGTTAGATTGATAAAAATAAGAGTAATGAGTACAGCAATTGTAGTTCTATCGATCATATCTGCATAATATGATTAATAATATGAGTTAGATTGATAATAATAAGAATAATAAGTATAGTAATTATCATTCTACCGATCATATAAACATAATATGGCTAATAATATGAGTTAGATTGATAACAGTGAGTGTAATAAGTATAGTAATTGTCGTTCTATCGATCATATAAGCATAATATGGCTAATAATATGAGTTAGATTGATAATAATAAGAGTAATGAGTATAGAAATTGTCGTTCTGTCGATCATATCAGCATAATATGGCTAATAATATGAGTTAGATTGATAATAATAGGAGTAAGAAGTATAGTAATTGTCGTTCTATCGATCATATCTGCATAATATGGTTAATAATATGAGGTGGATTGATAACAGTGAGTGTAATAAGTATAGTAATTATCATTCTACCGATCATATAAACATAATATGGCTAATAATATGAGTTAGATTGCGAGCAGTGAGTGTAATAAGTATAGTAATTGTCGTTCTATCGATCATATAAGCATAATATGGCTAATAATATGAGTTAGATTGATAATAATAAGAGAAATAAGTATAGTAATTGTGGTTCTATCGATCATATAAGCATAATATGGCTAATAATATGAGTTAGATTGATAATAATAAGAGTAATGAGTATAGTAATTGTCGTTCTATCGATCATATAAGCATAACATGGCTAATAATATGAGTTCCATTGATAATAATAAGAGTAATAAGTATAGTAATTGTCGTTCTATCGATCATATCTGCATAACATGGTTAATAATATGAGTTAGATTGATAATAGTGAGTGTAGTAAGTATAGTAATTGTCGTTCTATCGATCATATAAGCATAATATGGCTAATAATATGAGTTAGATTGTTAACAGTGAGTGTAATAAGTATAGTAATTGTCGTTCTATCGATCATATAAGCATAATATGGCGAATAATATGAGTTAGATTGATAAAAATAAGAGTAATGAGTATAGTAATTGTAGTTCTGTCGATCATATCTGCATAATATGATTAATAATATGAGTTAGATTGATAATAATAAGAATAATAAGTATAGTAATTATCATTCTACCGATCATATAAACATAATATGGCTAATAATATGAGTTAGATTGATAGCAGTGAGTGTAATAAGTATAGTAATTGTCGTTCTATCGATCATATAAGCATAATATGGCTAATAATATGAGTTAGATTGATAATAATAAGAGAAATAAGTATAGTAATTGTCGTTCTATCGATCATATAAGCATAATATGGCTAATAATATGAGTTAGGTTGATAATAATAAGAGTAATGAGTATAGTAATTGTCGTTCTATCGATCATATAAGCATAACATGGCTAATAATATGAGTTCCATTGATAATAATAAGAGTAATAAGTATAGTAATTGTCGTTCTATCGATCATATCTGCATAACATGGTTAATAATATGAGTTAGATTGATAATAGTGAGTGTAGTAAGTATAGTAATTGTCGTTCTATCGATCATATAAGCATAATATGGCTAATAATATGAGTTAGATTGATAACAGTGAGTGTAATAAGTATAGTAATTGTCGTTCTATCGATCATATAAGCATAATATGGCTAATAATATGAGTTAGATTGATAATAATAAGAGTAATGAGTATAGAAATTGTCGTTCTGTCGATCATATCAGCATAATATGGCTAATAATATGAGTTAGATTGATAATAATAGGAGTAAGAAGTATAGTAATTGTCGTTCTATCGATCATATCTGCATAATATGGTTAATAATATGAGGTGGATTGATAACAGTGAGTGTAATAAGTATAGTAATTATCATTCTACCGATCATATAAACATAATATGGCTAATAATATGAGTTAGATTGCGAGCAGTGAGTGTAATAAGTATAGTAATTGTCGTTCTATCGATCATATAAGCATAATATGGCTAATAATATGAGTTAGATTGATAATAATAAGAGAAATAAGTATAGTAATTGTCGTTCTATCGATCATACAAGCATAATATGGCTACTAATATGAGTTAGATTGATAATAATAAGTGTAATAAGTATAGTAATTATCGTTCTATCGATCATATCTGCATAACATGATTAATAATATGAGTTAGATTGATAATAGTGAGTGTAATAAGTATAGTAATTGTCGTACTATCGATCATATAAGCATAATATGGCTAATAATATGAGTTAGATTGATAATAATAAGAGTAATGAGTATAGTAATTGTCGTTCTGTCGATCATATCTGCATAATATGGTTAATAATATGAGTTGGATCGATAACAGTGAGTGTAATAAGTATAGTAATTGTCGTTCTATCGATCATATAAGCATAATATGGCTAATAATATGAGTTAGATTGATAATAATAAGAGAAATAAGTATAGTAATTGTGGTTCTATCGATCATATAAGCATAATATGGCTAATAATATGAGTTAGATTGATAATAATAAGAGTAATGAGTATAGTAATTGTCGTTCTATCGATCATATAAGCATAATATGGCTAATAATATGAGTTAGATTGTTAACAGTGAGTGTAATAAGTATAGTAATTGTCGTTCTATCGATCATATAAGCATAATATGGCGAATAATATGAGTTAGATTGATAAAAATAAGAGTAATGAGTATAGTAATTGTAGTTCTGTCGATCATATCTGCATAATATGATTAATAATATGAGTTAGATTGATAATAATAAGAATAATAAGTATAGTAATTATCATTCTACCGATCATATAAACATAATATGGCTAATAATATGAGTTAGATTGATAGCAGTGAGTGTAATAAGTATAGTAATTGTCGTTCTATCGATCATATAAGCATAATATGGCTAATAATATGAGTTAGATTGATAATAATAAGAGAAATAAGTATAGTAATTGTCGTTCTATCGATCATATAAGCATAATATGGCTAATAATATGAGTTAGGTTGATAATAATAAGAGTAATGAGTATAGTAATTGTCGTTCTATCGATCATATAAGCATAACATGGCTAATAATATGAGTTCCATTGATAATAATAAGAGTAATAAGTATAGTAATTGTCGTTCTATCGATCATATCTGCATAACATGGTTAATAATATGAGTTAGATTGATAATAGTGAGTGTAGTAAGTATAGTAATTGTCGTTCTATCGATCATATAAGCATAATATGGCTAATAATATGAGTTAGATTGATAACAGTGAGTGTAATAAGTATAGTAATTGTCGTTCTATCGATCATATAAGCATAATATGGCTAATAATATGAGTTAGATTGATAATAATAAGAGTAATGAGTATAGAAATTGTCGTTCTGTCGATCATATCAGCATAATATGGCTAATAATATGAGTTAGATTGATAATAATAGGAGTAAGAAGTATAGTAATTGTCGTTCTATCGATCATATCTGCATAATATGGTTAATAATATGAGGTGGATTGATAACAGTGAGTGTAATAAGTATAGTAATTATCATTCTACCGATCATATAAACATAATATGGCTAATAATATGAGTTAGATTGCGAGCAGTGAGTGTAATAAGTATAGTAATTGTCGTTCTATCGATCATATAAGCATAATATGGCTAATAATATGAGTTAGATTGATAATAATAAGAGAAATAAGTATAGTAATTGTCGTTCTATCGATCATACAAGCATAATATGGCTACTAATATGAGTTAGATTGATAATAATAAGTGTAATAAGTATAGTAATTATCGTTCTATCGATCATATCTGCATAACATGATTAATAATATGAGTTAGATTGATAATAGTGAGTGTAATAAGTATAGTAATTGTCGTACTATCGATCATATAAGCATAATATGGCTAATAATATGAGTTAGATTGATAATAATAAGAGTAATGAGTATAGTAATTGTCGTTCTGTCGATCATATCTGCATAATATGGTTAATAATATGAGTTGGATCGATAACAGTGAGTGTAATAAGTATAGTAATTGTCGTTCTATCGATCATATAAGCATAATATGGCGAATAATATGAGTTAGATTGATAGCAGTGAGTGTAATAAGTATAGTAATTGTCGTTCTATCGATCATATAAGCATAATATGGCTAATAATATGAGTTAGATTGATAATAATAAGAGTAATGAGTATAGAAATTGTCGTTCTATCGATCATATAAGCATAATATGGCTAGTAATATGAGTTAGATTGATAAGAATAAGAGTAAAAAGTATAGTAATTGTCGTTCTATCGATCATATCTGCATAATATGGTTAATAATATGAGGCGGATTAATAACAGTGAGTGTAATAAGTATAGTAATTGTCGTTCTATCGATCATATAAGCACAATATGGCTAATAATATGAGTTCCATTGATAATAATAAGAGTAATAAGTATAGTAATTGTCGTTCTATCGATCATATCTGCATAATATGGTTAATAATATGAGGTGGATTGATAACAGTGAGTGTAATAAGTATAGTAATTGTCGTTCTATCGATCATATAAGCACAATATGGCTAATAATATGAGTTCCATTGATAATAATAAGAGTAATAAGTATAGTAATTGTCGTTCTATCGATCATATAAGCATAATATGGCTAATAATATGAGTTAGATTGATAACAGTGAGTGTAATAAGTATAGTAATTGTCGTTCTATCGATCATATAGCATATTATGGCGAATAATATGAGTTAGATTGATTATAATAAGAGTAATGAGTATAGAAATTGTCGTTCTATCGATCATATAAGCATAATATGGCTAATAATATGAGTTAGATTGATAATAATAAGAGTAAAAAGTATAGTAATTGTCGTTCTATCGATCATATCTGCATAATATGGTTAATAATATGAGGTGGATTGATAACAGTGAGTGTAATGAGTATAGTAATTGTCGTTCTATCGATCATATAAGCATAACATGGCTAATAATATGAGTTCCATTGATAATAATAAGAGTAATAAGTATAGTAATTGTCGTTCTATCGATCATATAAGCATAATATGGCGAATAATATGAGTTAGATTGATAAAGATAAGAGTAATGAGTATAGTAATTGTAGTTCTATCGATCATATCTGCATAATATGATTAATAATATGAGTTAGATTGATAATAATAAGAGTAATGAGTATAGTAATTGTCGTTCTATCGATCATATCTGCATAATATGGTTAATAATATGAGTTGGATTGATAACAGTGAGTGTAATAAGTATAGTAATTGTCGTTCTATCGATCATATTAGCATAATATGGCTAATAATATGAGTTAGATTGATAATAATAAGAGTAATGAGTATAGTAATTGTCGCCCAAGGATCATATAAGCATAACATGGTTAATAATCTCAGTTAGATTGATAATAGTGAGTGTAATAAGTATAGTAATTGTCGTTCTATCGGTCATATAACTATAATATGGCTAATAATACGAGTTGGATTGATAATAGTGAGTGTAATAAGTATAGTAATTGTCGTTCTATCGATCATATAAGCATAATATGGCGAATAATATGAGTTAGATTGATAGCAGTGAGTGTAATAAGTATAGTAATTGTCGTTCTATCGATCATATAAGCATAATATGGCTAATAATATGAGTTAGATTGATAATAGTGAGTGTAATAAGTATAGTAATTGTCGTACTATCGACCATATAAGCATAATATGGCTAATAATATGAGTTAGATTGATAATAATAAGAGTAATGAGTATAGTAATTGTCGTTCTATCGATCATATCTGCATAATATGGTTAATAATATGAGTTGGATCGATAACAGTGAGTGTAATAAGTATAGTAATTGTCGTTCTATCGATCATATAAGCATAATATGGCGAATAATATGAGTTAGATTGATAATAATAAGAGTAATGAGTATAGAAATTGTCGTTCTATCGATCATATAAGCATAATATGGCTAATAATATGAGTTAGATTGATAATAGTGAGTGTAATAAGTATAGTAATTGTCGTACTATCGATCATATAAGCATAATATGGCTAATAATATGAGTTAGATTGATAATAATAAGAGTAATGAGTATAGTAATTGTCGTTCTATCGATCATATAAGCATAACATGGCTAATAATATGAGTTCCATTGATAATAATAAGAGTAATAAGTATAGTAATTGTCGTTCTATCGATCATATAAGCATAATATGGCGAATAATATGAGTTAGATTGATAATAATAAGAGTAATGAGTATAGAAATTGTCGTTCTATCGATCATATAAGCATAATATGGCTAATAATATGAGTTAGATTGATAATAGTGAGTGTAATAAGTATAGTAATTGTCGTACTATCGATCATATAAGCATAATATGGCTAATAATATGAGTTAGATTGATAATAATAAGAGTAATGAGTATAGTAATTGTCCTTCTATCGATCATATCTGCATAATATGGTTAATAATATGAGTTGGATCGATAACAGTGAGTGTAATAAGTATAGTAATTGTCGTTCTATCGATCATATAAGCATAATGTGGCTAATAATATGAGTTAGATTGATAATAATAAGAGAAATAAGTATAGTGATTGTCGTTCTATCGATCATATAAGCATAATATGGCTAATAATATGAGTTAGATTGATAACAATAAGAGTAATGAGTATAGTAATTGTCGTTCTATCGATCATATAAGCATAATATGGCTAATAATATGAGTTAGATTGATAATAATAAGAGAAATAAGTATAGTAATTGTCGTTCTATCGATTATATAAGCATAATATGGCTAATAATATGAGTTAGGTTGATAATAATAAGAGTAATGAGTATAGTAATTGTCGTTCTATCGATCATATAAGCATAACATGGCTAATAATATGAGTTCCATTGATAATAATAAGAGTAATAAGTATAGTAATTGTCGTTCTATCGATCATATCTGCATAACATGGTTAATAATATGAGTTAGATTGATAATAGTGAGTGTAGTAAGTATAGTAATTGTCGTTCTATCGATCATATAAGCATAATATGGCTAATAATATGAGCTAGATTGATAACAGTGAGTGTAATAAGTATAGTAATTGTCGTTCTATCGATCATATAAGCATAATATGGCGAATAATATGAGTTAGATTGATAAAAATAAGAGTAATGAGTATAGTAATTGTAGTTCTATCGATCATATCTGCATAATATGATTAATAATATGAGTTAGATTGATAATAATAAGAATAATAAGTATAGTAATTATCATTCTACCGATCATATAAACATAATATGGCTAATAATATGAGTTAGATTGATAGCAGTGAGTGTAATAAGTATAGTAATTGTCGTTCTATCGATCATATAAGCATAATATGGCTAATAATATGAGTTAGATTGATAATAATAAGAGAAATAAGTATAGTAATTGTCGTTCTATCGATCATATAAGCATAATATGGCTAATAATATGAGTTAGATTGATAATAATAAGAGAAATAAGTATAGTGATTGTCGTTCTATCGATCATATAAGCATAATACGGCTAATAATATGAGTTAGATTGATAGCAATAAGAGTAATGAGTATAGTAATTGTCGTTCTATCGATCATATAAGCATAATATGGCTAATAATATGAGTTAGATTGATAATAATAAGAGAAATGAGTATAGTAATTGTCGTTCTATCGATCATATAAGCATAACATGGCTAATAATATGAGTTCCATTGATAATAATAAGAGTAATAAGTATAGTAATTGTCGTTCTATCGATCATATCTGCATAACATGGTTAATAATATGAGTTAGATTGATAATAGTGAGTGTAATAAGTATAGTAATTGTCGTTCTATCGATCATATAAGCACAATATGGCTAATAATATGAGTTCCATTGATAATAATAAGAGTAATAAGTATAGTAATTGTCGTTCTATCGATCATATAAGCATAATATGGCTAATAATATGAGTTAGATTGATAACAGTGAGTGTAATAAGTATAGTAATTGTCGTTCTATCGATCATATAAGCATGATATGGCGAATAATATGAGTTAGATTGATAACAGTGAGTGTAATAAGTATAGTAATTGTCGTTCTATCGATCATATAAGCATAATGTGGCTAATAATATGAGTTAGATTGATAATAATAAGAGAAATAAGTATAGTGATTGTCGTTCTATCGATCATATAAGCATAATATGGCTAATAATATGAGTTAGATTGATAAAAATAAGAGTAATGAGTATAGTAATTGTCGTTCTATCGATCATATCTGCATAATATGATTAACAATATGAGTTAGATTGATAATAATAAGAGTAATGAGTATAGTAATTGTCGTTCTATCGATCATATCTGCATAATATGGTTAATAATATGAGTTGGATTGATAACAGTGAGTGTAATAAGTATAGTAATTGTCGTTCTATCGATCATATAAGCATAATATGGCTAATAATATGAGTTAGATTGATAGCAGTGAGTGTAATAAGTATAGTAATTGTCGTTCTATCGATCATATAAGCATAATATGGCTAATAATATGAGTTAGATTGATAATAATAAGAGAAATAAGTATAGTAATTGTCGTTCTATCGATCATATAAGCATAACATGGCTAATAATATGAGTTCCATTGATAATAATAAGAGTAATAAGTATAGTAATTGTCGTTCTATCGATCATATCTGCATAACATGGTTAATAATATGAGTTAGATTGATAATAGTGAGTGTAGTAAGTATAGTAATTGTCGTTCTATCGATCATATAAGCATAATATGGCTAATAATATGAGTTAGATTGTTAACAGTGAGTGTAATAAGTATAGTAATTGTCGTTCTATCGATCATATAAGCATAATATGGCGAATAATATGAGTTAGATTGATAAAAATAAGAGTAATGAGTATAGTAATTGTAGTTCTATCGATCATATCTGCATAATATGATTAATAATATGAGTTAGATTGATAATAATAAGAATAATAAGTATAGTAATTATCATTCTACCGATCATATAAACATAATATGGCTAATAATATGAGTTAGATTGATAGCAGTGAGTGTAATAAGTATAGTAATTGTCGTTCTATCGATCATATAAGCATAATATGGCTAATAATATGAGTTAGATTGATAATAATAAGAGAAATAAGTATAGTAATTGTCGTTCTATCGATCATATAAGCATAATATGGCTAATAATATGAGTTAGGTTGATAATAATAAGAGTAATGAGTATAGTAATTGTCGTTCTATCGATCATATAAGCATAACATGGCTAATAATATGAGTTCCATTGATAATAATAAGAGTAATAAGTATAGTAATTGTCGTTCTATCGATCATATCTGCATAACATGGTTAATAATATGAGTTAGATTGATAATAGTGAGTGTAGTAAGTATAGTAATTGTCGTTCTATCGATCATATAAGCATAATATGGCTAATAATATGAGTTAGATTGATAACAGTGAGTGTAATAAGTATAGTAATTGTCGTTCTATCGATCATATAAGCATAATATGGCTAATAATATGAGTTAGATTGATAATAATAAGAGTAATGAGTATAGAAATTGTCGTTCTGTCGATCATATCAGCATAATATGGCTAATAATATGAGTTAGATTGATAATAATAGGAGTAAGAAGTATAGTAATTGTCGTTCTATCGATCATATCTGCATAATATGGTTAATAATATGAGGTGGATTGATAACAGTGAGTGTAATAAGTATAGTAATTATCATTCTACCGATCATATAAACATAATATGGCTAATAATATGAGTTAGATTGCGAGCAGTGAGTGTAATAAGTATAGTAATTGTCGTTCTATCGATCATATAAGCATAATATGGCTAATAATATGAGTTAGATTGATAATAATAAGAGAAATAAGTATAGTAATTGTCGTTCTATCGATCATACAAGCATAATATGGCTAATAATATGAGTTAGATTGATAATAATAAGTGTAATAAGTATAGTAATTATCGTTCTATCGATCATATCTGCATAACATGATTAATAATATGAGTTAGATTGATAATAGTGAGTGTAATAAGTATAGTAATTGTCGTACTATCGATCATATAAGCATAATATGGCTAATAATATGAGTTCCATTGATAATAATAAGAGTAATAAGTATAGTAATTGTCGTTCTATCGATCATATCTGCATAATATGGTTAATAATATGAGGTGGATTGATAACAGTGAGTGTAATAAGTATAGTAATTGTCGTTCTATCGATCATATAAGCACAATATGGCTAATAATATGAGTTCCATTGATAATAATAAGAGTAATAAGTATAGTAATTGTCGTTCTATCGATCATATAAGCATAATATGGCTAATAATATGAGTTAGATTGATAACAGTGAGTGTAATAAGTATAGTAATTGTCGTTCTATCGATCATATAGCATATTATGGCGAATAATATGAGTTAGATTGATTATAATAAGAGTAATGAGTATAGAAATTGTCGTTCTATCGATCATATAAGCATAATATGGCTAATAATATGAGTTAGATTGATAAAGATAAGAGTAATGAGTATAGTAATTGTAGTTCTATCGATCATATCTGCATAATATGGTTAATAATATGAGGTGGATTGATAACAGTGAGTGTAATGAGTATAGTAATTGTCGTTCTATCGATCATATAAGCATAACATGGCTAATAATATGAGTTCCATTGATAATAATAAGAGTAATAAGTATAGTAATTGTCGTTCTATCGATCATATAAGCATAATATGGCGAATAATATGAGTTAGATTGATAAAGATAAGAGTAATGAGTATAGTAATTGTAGTTCTATCGATCATATCTGCATAATATGATTAATAATATGAGTTAGATTGATAATAATAAGAGTAATGAGTATAGTAATTGTCGTTCTATCGATCATATCTGCATAATATGGTTAATAATATGAGTTGGATTGATAACAGTGAGTGTAATAAGTATAGTAATTGTCGTTCTATCGATCATATTAGCATAATATGGCTAATAATATGAGTTAGATTGATAATAATAAGAGTAATGAGTATAGTAATTGTCGCCCAAGGATCATATAAGCATAACATGGTTAATAATCTCAGTTAGATTGATAATAGTGAGTGTAATAAGTATAGTAATTGTCGTTCTATCGGTCATATAACTATAATATGGCTAATAATACGAGTTGGATTGATAACAGTGAGTGTAATAAGTATAGTAATTGTCGTTCTATCGATCATATAAGCATAATATGGCGAATAATATGAGTTAGATTGATAGCAGTGAGTGTAATAAGTATAGTAATTGTCGTTCTATCGATCATATAAGCATAATATGGCTAATAATATGAGTTAGATTGATAATAGTGAGTGTAATAAGTATAGTAATTGTCGTACTATCGACCATATAAGCATAATATGGCTAATAATATGAGTTAGATTGATAATAATAAGAGTAATGAGTATAGTAATTGTCGTTCTATCGATCATATCTGCATAATATGGTTAATAATATGAGTTGGATCGATAACAGTGAGTGTAATAAGTATAGTAATTGTCGTTCTATCGATCATATAAGCATAATATGGCGAATAATATGAGTTAGATTGATAATAATAAGAGTAATGAGTATAGAAATTGTCGTTCTATCGATCATATAAGCATAATATGGCTAATAATATGAGTTAGATTGATAATAGTGAGTGTAATAAGTATAGTAATTGTCGTACTATCGATCATATAAGCATAATATGGCTAATAATATGAGTTAGATTGATAATAATAAGAGTAATGAGTATAGTAATTGTCGTTCTATCGATCATATAAGCATAACATGGCTAATAATATGAGTTCCATTGATAATAATAAGAGTAATAAGTATAGTAATTGTCGTTCTATCGATCATATAAGCATAATATGGCGAATAATATGAGTTAGATTGATAATAATAAGAGTAATGAGTATAGAAATTGTCGTTCTATCGATCATATAAGCATAATATGGCTAATAATATGAGTTAGATTGATAATAGTGAGTGTAATAAGTATAGTAATTGTCGTACTATCGATCATATAAGCATAATATGGCTAATAATATGAGTTAGATTGATAATAATAAGAGTAATGAGTATAGTAATTGTCCTTCTATCGATCATATCTGCATAATATGGTTAATAATATGAGTTGGATCGATAACAGTGAGTGTAATAAGTATAGTAATTGTCGTTCTATCGATCATATAAGCATAATGTGGCTAATAATATGAGTTAGATTGATAATAATAAGAGAAATAAGTATAGTGATTGTCGTTCTATCGATCATATAAGCATAATATGGCTAATAATATGAGTTAGATTGATAACAATAAGAGTAATGAGTATAGTAATTGTCGTTCTATCGATCATATAAGCATAATATGGCTAATAATATGAGTTAGATTGATAATAATAAGAGAAATAAGTATAGTAATTGTCGTTCTATCGATTATATAAGCATAATATGGCTAATAATATGAGTTAGGTTGATAATAATAAGAGTAATGAGTATAGTAATTGTCGTTCTATCGATCATATAAGCATAACATGGCTAATAATATGAGTTCCATTGATAATAATAAGAGTAATAAGTATAGTAATTGTCGTTCTATCGATCATGTCTGCATAACATGGTTAATAATATGAGTTAGATTGATAATAGTGAGTGTAGTAAGTATAGTAATTGTCGTTCTATCGATCATATAAGCATAATATGGCTAATAATATGAGCTAGATTGATAACAGTGAGTGTAATAAGTATAGTAATTGTCGTTCTATCGATCATATAAGCATAATATGGCGAATAATATGAGTTAGATTGATAAAAATAAGAGTAATGAGTATAGTAATTGTAGTTCTATCGATCATATCTGCATAATATGATTAATAATATGAGTTAGATTGATAATAATAAGAATAATAAGTATAGTAATTATCATTCTACCGATCATATAAACATAATATGGCTAATAATATGAGTTAGATTGATAGCAGTGAGTGTAATAAGTATAGTAATTGTCGTTCTATCGATCATATAAGCATAATATGGCTAATAATATGAGTTAGATTGATAATAATAAGAGAAATAAGTATAGTAATTGTCGTTCTATCGATCATATAAGCATAATATGGCTAATAATATGAGTTAGATTGATAATAATAAGAGAAATAAGTATAGTGATTGTCGTTCTATCGATCATATAAGCATAATACGGCTAATAATATGAGTTAGATTGATAGCAATAAGAGTAATGAGTATAGTAATTGTCGTTCTATCGATCATATAAGCATAATATGGCTAATAATATGAGTTAGATTGATAATAATAAGAGAAATGAGTATAGTAATTGTCGTTCTATCGATCATATAAGCATAACATGGCTAATAATATGAGTTCCATTGATAATAATAAGAGTAATAAGTATAGTAATTGTCGTTCTATCGATCATATCTGCATAACATGGTTAATAATATGAGTTAGATTGATAATAGTGAGTGTAATAAGTATAGTAATTGTCGTTCTATCGATCATATAAGCACAATATGGCTAATAATATGAGTTCCATTGATAATAATAAGAGTAATAAGTATAGTAATTGTCGTTCTATCGATCATATAAGCATAATATGGCTAATAATATGAGTTAGATTGATAACAGTGAGTGTAATAAGTATAGTAATTGTCGTTCTATCGATCATATAAGCATGATATGGCGAATAATATGAGTTAGATTGATAACAGTGAGTGTAATAAGTATAGTAATTGTCGTTCTATCGATCATATAAGCATAATGTGGCTAATAATATGAGTTAGATTGATAATAATAAGAGAAATAAGTATAGTGATTGTCGTTCTATCGATCATATAAGCATAATATGGCTAATAATATGAGTTAGATTGATAAAAATAAGAGTAATGAGTATAGTAATTGTCGTTCTATCGATCATATCTGCATAATATGATTAATAATATGAGTTAGATTGATAATAATAAGAATAATAAGTATAGTAATTATCATTCTACCGATCATATAAACATAATATGGCTAATAATATGAGTTAGATTGATAGCAGTGAGTGTAATAAGTATAGTAATTGTCGTTCTATCGATCATATAAGCATAATATGGCTAATAATATGAGTTAGATTGATAAAAATAAGAGTAATGAGTATAGTAATTGTCGTTCTATCGATCATATCTGCATAATATGATTAACAATATGAGTTAGATTGATAATAATAAGAGTAATGAGTATAGTAATTGTCGTTCTATCGATCATATCTGCATAATATGGTTAATAATATGAGTTGGATTGATAACAGTGAGTGTAATAAGTATAGTAATTGTCGTTCTATCGATCATATAAGCATAATATGGCTAATAATATGAGTTAGATTGATAGCAGTGAGTGTAATAAGTATAGTAATTGTCGTTCTATCGATCATATAAGCATAATATGGCTAATAATATGAGTTAGATTGATAATAATAAGAGAAATAAGTATAGTAATTGTCGTTCTATCGATCATATAAGCATAACATGGCTAATAATATGAGTTCCATTGATAATAATAAGAGTAATAAGTATAGTAATTGTCGTTCTATCGATCATATCTGCATAACATGGTTAATAATATGAGTTAGATTGATAATAGTGAGTGTAGTAAGTATAGTAATTGTCGTTCTATCGATCATATAAGCATAATATGGCTAATAATATGAGTTAGATTGTTAACAGTGAGTGTAATAAGTATAGTAATTGTCGTTCTATCGATCATATAAGCATAATATGGCGAATAATATGAGTTAGATTGATAAAAATAAGAGTAATGAGTATAGTAATTGTAGTTCTATCGATCATATCTGCATAATATGATTAATAATATGAGTTAGATTGATAATAATAAGAATAATAAGTATAGTAATTATCATTCTACCGATCATATAAACATAATATGGCTAATAATATGAGTTAGATTGATAGCAGTGAGTGTAATAAGTATAGTAATTGTCGTTCTATCGATCATATAAGCATAATATGGCTAATAATATGAGTTAGATTGATAATAATAAGAGAAATAAGTATAGTAATTGTCGTTCTATCGATCATATAAGCATAATATGGCTAATAATATGAGTTAGGTTGATAATAATAAGAGTAATGAGTATAGTAATTGTCGTTCTATCGATCATATAAGCATAACATGGCTAATAATATGAGTTCCATTGATAATAATAAGAGTAATAAGTATAGTAATTGTCGTTCTATCGATCATATCTGCATAACATGGTTAATAATATGAGTTAGATTGATAATAGTGAGTGTAGTAAGTATAGTAATTGTCGTTCTATCGATCATATAAGCATAATATGGCTAATAATATGAGTTAGATTGATAACAGTGAGTGTAATAAGTATAGTAATTGTCGTTCTATCGATCATATAAGCATAATATGGCTAATAATATGAGTTAGATTGATAATAATAAGAGAAATGAGTATAGAAATTGTCGTTCTGTCGATCATATCAGCATAATATGGCTAATAATATGAGTTAGATTGATAATAATAGGAGTAAGAAGTATAGTAATTGTCGTTCTATCGATCATATCTGCATAATATGGTTAATAATATGAGGTGGATTGATAACAGTGAGTGTAATAAGTATAGTAATTATCATTCTACCGATCATATAAACATAATATGGCTAATAATATGAGTTAGATTGCGAGCAGTGAGTGTAATAAGTATAGTAATTGTCGTTCTATCGATCATATAAGCATAATATGGCTAATAATATGAGTTAGATTGATAATAATAAGAGAAATAAGTATAGTAATTGTCGTTCTATCGATCATACAAGCATAATATGGCTAATAATATGAGTTAGATTGATAATAATAAGTGTAATAAGTATAGTAATTATCGTTCTATCGATCATATCTGCATAACATGATTAATAATATGAGTTAGATTGATAATAGTGAGTGTAATAAGTATAGTAATTGTCGTACTATCGATCATATAAGCATAATATGGCTAATAATATGAGTTCCATTGATAATAATAAGAGTAATAAGTATAGTAATTGTCGTTCTATCGATCATATCTGCATAATATGGTTAATAATATGAGGTGGATTGATAACAGTGAGTGTAATAAGTATAGTAATTGTCGTTCTATCGATCATATAAGCACAATATGGCTAATAATATGAGTTCCATTGATAATAATAAGAGTAATAAGTATAGTAATTGTCGTTCTATCGATCATATAAGCATAATATGGCTAATAATATGAGTTAGATTGATAACAGTGAGTGTAATAAGTATAGTAATTGTCGTTCTATCGATCATATAGCATATTATGGCGAATAATATGAGTTAGATTGATTATAATAAGAGTAATGAGTATAGAAATTGTCGTTCTATCGATCATATAAGCATAATATGGCTAATAATATGAGTTAGATTGATAAAGATAAGAGTAATGAGTATAGTAATTGTAGTTCTATCGATCATATCTGCATAATATGGTTAATAATATGAGGTGGATTGATAACAGTGAGTGTAATGAGTATAGTAATTGTCGTTCTATCGATCATATAAGCATAACATGGCTAATAATATGAGTTCCATTGATAATAATAAGAGTAATAAGTATAGTAATTGTCGTTCTATCGATCATATAAGCATAATATGGCGAATAATATGAGTTAGATTGATAAAGATAAGAGTAATGAGTATAGTAATTGTAGTTCTATCGATCATATCTGCATAATATGATTAATAATATGAGTTAGATTGATAATAATAAGAGTAATGAGTATAGTAATTGTCGTTCTATCGATCATATCTGCATAATATGGTTAATAATATGAGTTGGATTGATAACAGTGAGTGTAATAAGTATAGTAATTGTCGTTCTATCGATCATATTAGCATAATATGGCTAATAATATGAGTTAGATTGATAATAATAAGAGTAATGAGTATAGTAATTGTCGCCCAAGGATCATATAAGCATAACATGGTTAATAATCTCAGTTAGATTGATAATAGTGAGTGTAATAAGTATAGTAATTGTCGTTCTATCGGTCATATAACTATAATATGGCTAATAATACGAGTTGGATTGATAACAGTGAGTGTAATAAGTATAGTAATTGTCGTTCTATCGATCATATAAGCATAATATGGCGAATAATATGAGTTAGATTGATAGCAGTGAGTGTAATAAGTATAGTAATTGTCGTTCTATCGATCATATAAGCATAATATGGCTAATAATATGAGTTAGATTGATAATAGTGAGTGTAATAAGTATAGTAATTGTCGTACTATCGACCATATAAGCATAATATGGCTAATAATATGAGTTAGATTGATAATAATAAGAGTAATGAGTATAGTAATTGTCGTTCTATCGATCATATCTGCATAATATGGTTAATAATATGAGTTGGATCGATAACAGTGAGTGTAATAAGTATAGTAATTGTCGTTCTATCGATCATATAAGCATAATATGGCGAATAATATGAGTTAGATTGATAATAATAAGAGTAATGAGTATAGAAATTGTCGTTCTATCGATCATATAAGCATAATATGGCTAATAATATGAGTTAGATTGATAATAGTGAGTGTAATAAGTATAGTAATTGTCGTACTATTGATCATATAAGCATAATATGGCTAATAATATGAGTTAGATTGATAATAATAAGAGTAATGAGTATAGTAATTGTCGTTCTATCGATCATATAAGCATAACATGGCTAATAATATGAGTTCCATTGATAATAATAAGAGTACTAAGTATAGTAATTGTCGTTCTATCGATCATATAAGCATAATATGGCGAATAATATGAGTTAGATTGATAATAATAAGAGTAATGAGTATAGAAATTGTCGTTCTATCGATCATATAAGCATAATATGGCTAATAATATGAGTTAGATTGATAATAGTGAGTGTAATAAGTATAGTAATTGTCGTACTATCGATCATATAAGCATAATATGGCTAATAATATGAGTTAGATTGATAATAATAAGAGTAATGAGTATAGTAATTGTCCTTCTATCGATCATATCTGCATAATATGGTTAATAATATGAGTTGGATCGATAACAGTGAGTGTAATAAGTATAGTAATTGTCGTTCTATCGATCATATAAGCATAATGTGGCTAATAATATGAGTTAGATTGATAATAATAAGAGAAATAAGTATAGTGATTGTCGTTCTATCGATCATCTAAGCATAATATGGCTAATAATATGAGATAGATTGATAACAATAAGAGTAATGAGTATAGTAATTGTCGTTCTATCGATCATATAAGCATAATATGGCTAATAATATGAGTTAGATTGATAATAATAAGAGAAATAAGTATAGTAATTGTCGTTCTATCGATTATATAAGCATAATATGGCTAATAATATGAGTTAGGTTGATAATAATAAGAGTAATGAGTATAGTAATTGTCGTTCTATCGATCATATAAGCATAACATGGCTAATAATATGAGTTCCATTGATAATAATAAGAGTAATAAGTATAGTAATTGTCGTTCTATCGATCATATCTGCATAACATGGTTAATAATATGAGTTAGATTGATAATAGTGAGTGTAGTAAGTATAGTAATTGTCGTTCTATCGATCATATAAGCATAATATGGCTAATAATATGAGCTAGATTGATAACAGTGAGTGTAATAAGTATAGTAATTGTCGTTCTATCGATCATATAAGCATAATATGGCGAATAATATGAGTTAGATTGATAAAAATAAGAGTAATGAGTATAGTAATTGTAGTTCTATCGATCATATCTGCATAATATGATTAATAATATGAGTTAGATTGATAATAATAAGAATAATAAGTATAGTAATTATCATTCTACCGATCATATAAACATAATATGGCTAATAATATGAGTTAGATTGATAGCAGTGAGTGTAATAAGTATAGTAATTGTCGTTCTATCGATCATATAAGCATAATATGGCTAATAATATGAGTTAGATTGATAATAATAAGAGAAATAAGTATAGTAATTGTCGTTCTATCGATCATATAAGCATAATATGGCTAATAATATGAGTTAGATTGATAATAATAAGAGAAATAAGTATAGTGATTGTCGTTCTATCGATCATATAAGCATAATACGGCTAATAATATGAGTTAGATTGATAGCAATAAGAGTAATGAGTATAGTAATTGTCGTTCTATCGATCATATAAGCATAATATGGCTAATAATATGAGTTAGATTGATAATAATAAGAGAAATGAGTATAGTAATTGTCGTTCTATCGATCATATAAGCATAACATGGCTAATAATATGAGTTCCATTGATAATAATAAGAGTAATAAGTATAGTAATTGTCGTTCTATCGATCATATCTGCATAACATGGTTAATAATATGAGTTAGATTGATAATAGTGAGTGTAATAAGTATAGTAATTGTCGTTCTATCGATCATATAAGCACAATATGGCTAATAATATGAGTTCCATTGATAATAATAAGAGTAATAAGTATAGTAATTGTCGTTCTATCGATCATATAAGCATAATATGGCTAATAATATGAGTTAGATTGATAACAGTGAGTGTAATAAGTATAGTAATTGTCGTTCTATCGATCATATAAGCATGATATGGCGAATAATATGAGTTAGATTGATAACAGTGAGTGTAATAAGTATAGTAATTGTCGTTCTATCGATCATATAAGCATAATGTGGCTAATAATATGAGTTAGATTGATAATAATAAGAGAAATAAGTATAGTGATTGTCGTTCTATCGATCATATAAGCATAATATGGCTAATAATATGAGTTAGATTGATAAAAATAAGAGTAATGAGTATAGTAATTGTCGTTCTATCGATCATATCTGCATAATATGATTAACAATATGAGTTAGATTGATAATAATAAGAGTAATGAGTATAGTAATTGTCGTTCTATCGATCATATCTGCATAATATGGTTAATAATATGAGTTGGATTGATAACAGTGAGTGTAATAAGTATAGTAATCGTCGTTCTATCGATCATATAAGCATAATATGGCTAATAATATGAGTTAGATTGATAGCAGTGAGTGTAATAAGTATAGTAATTGTCGTTCTATCGATCATATAAGCATAATATGGCTAATAATATGAGTTAGATTGATAATAATAAGAGAAATAAGTATAGTAATTGTGGTTCTATCGATCATATAAGCATAATATGGCTAATAATATGAGTTAGATTGATAATAATAAGAGTAATGAGTATAGTAATTGTCGTTCTATCGATCATATAAGCATAACATGGCTAATAATATGAGTTCCATTGATAATAATAAGAGTAATAAGTATAGTAATTGTCGTTCTATCGATCATATCTGCATAACATGGTTAATAATATGAGTTAGATTGATAATAGTGAGTGTAGTAAGTATAGTAATTGTCGTTCTATCGATCATATAAGCATAATATGGCTAATAATATGAGTTAGATTGTTAACAGTGAGTGTAATAAGTATAGTAATTGTCGTTCTATCGATCATATAAGCATAATATGGCGAATAATATGAGTTAGATTGATAAAAATAAGAGTAATGAGTATAGTAATTGTAGTTCTGTCGATCATATCTGCATAATATGATTAATAATATGAGTTAGATTGATAATAATAAGAATAATAAGTATAGTAATTATCATTCTACCGATCATATAAACATAATATGGCTAATAATATGAGTTAGATTGATAGCAGTGAGTGTAATAAGTATAGTAATTGTCGTTCTATCGATCATATAAGCATAATATGGCTAATAATATGAGTTAGATTGATAATAATAAGAGAAATAAGTATAGTAATTGTCGTTCTATCGATCATATAAGCATAATATGGCTAATAATATGAGTTAGGTTGATAATAATAAGAGTAATGAGTATAGTAATTGTCGTTCTATCGATCATATAAGCATAACATGGCTAATAATATGAGTTCCATTGATAATAATAAGAGTAATAAGTATAGTAATTGTCGTTCTATCGATCATATCTGCATAACATGGTTAATAATATGAGTTAGATTGATAATAGTGAGTGTAGTAAGTATAGTAATTGTCGTTCTATCGATCATATAAGCATAATATGGCTAATAATATGAGTTAGATTGATAACAGTGAGTGTAATAAGTATAGTAATTGTCGTTCTATCGATCATATAAGCATAATATGGCTAATAATATGAGTTAGATTGATAATAATAAGAGTAATGAGTATAGAAATTGTCGTTCTGTCGATCATATCAGCATAATATGGCTAATAATATGAGTTAGATTGATAATAATAGGAGTAAGAAGTATAGTAATTGTCGTTCTATCGATCATATCTGCATAATATGGTTAATAATATGAGGTGGATTGATAACAGTGAGTGTAATAAGTATAGTAATTATCATTCTACCGATCATATAAACATAATATGGCTAATAATATGAGTTAGATTGCGAGCAGTGAGTGTAATAAGTATAGTAATTGTCGTTCTATCGATCATATAAGCATAATATGGCTAATAATATGAGTTAGATTGATAATAATAAGAGAAATAAGTATAGTAATTGTCGTTCTATCGATCATACAAGCATAATATGGCTACTAATATGAGTTAGATTGATAATAATAAGTGTAATAAGTATAGTAATTATCGTTCTATCGATCATATCTGCATAACATGATTAATAATATGAGTTAGATTGATAATAGTGAGTGTAATAAGTATAGTAATTGTCGTACTATCGATCATATAAGCATAATATGGCTAATAATATGAGTTAGATTGATAATAATAAGAGTAATGAGTATAGTAATTGTCGTTCTGTCGATCATATCTGCATAATATGGTTAATAATATGAGTTGGATCGATAACAGTGAGTGTAATAAGTATAGTAATTGTCGTTCTATCGATCATATAAGCATAATATGGCGAATAATATGAGTTAGATTGATAGCAGTGAGTGTAATAAGTATAGTAATTGTCGTTCTATCGATCATATAAGCATAATATGGCTAATAATATGAGTTAGATTGATAATAATAAGAGTAATGAGTATAGAAATTGTCGTTCTATCGATCATATAAGCATAATATGGCTAATAATATGAGTTAGATTGATAATAATAAGAGTAAAAAGTATAGTAATTGTCGTTCTATCGATCATATCTGCATAATATGGTTAATAATATGAGGCGGATTAATAACAGTGAGTGTAATAAGTATAGTAATTGTCGTTCTATCGATCATATAAGCACAATATGGCTAATAATATGAGTTCCATTGATAATAATAAGAGTAATAAGTATAGTAATTGTCGTTCTATCGATCATATCTGCATAATATGGTTAATAATATGAGGTGGATTGATAACAGTGAGTGTAATAAGTATAGTAATTGTCGTTCTATCGATCATATAAGCACAATATGGCTAATAATATGAGTTCCATTGATAATAATAAGAGTAATAAGTATAGTAATTGTCGTTCTATCGATCATATAAGCATAATATGGCTAATAATATGAGTTAGATTGATAACAGTGAGTGTAATAAGTATAGTAATTGTCGTTCTATCGATCATATAGCATATTATGGCGAATAATATGAGTTAGATTGATTATAATAAGAGTAATGAGTATAGAAATTGTCGTTCTATCGATCATATAAGCATAATATGGCTAATAATATGAGTTAGATTGATAATAATAAGAGTAAAAAGTATAGTAATTGTCGTTCTATCGATCATATCTGCATAATATGGTTAATAATATGAGGTGGATTGATAACAGTGAGTGTAATAAGTATAGTAATTGTCGTTCTATCGATCATATAAGCACAATATGGCTAATAATATGAGTTCCATTGATAATAATAAGAGTAATAAGTATAGTAATTGTCGTTCTATCGATCATATAAGCATAATATGGCTAATAATATGAGTTAGATTGATAACAGTGAGTGTAATAAGTATAGTAATTGTCGTTCTATCGATCATATAAGCATAATATGGCGAATAATATGAGTTAGATTGATAAAAATAAGAGTAATGAGTACAGCAATTGTAGTTCTATCGATCATATCTGCATAATATGATTAATAATATGAGTTAGATTGATAATAATAAGAATAATAAGTATAGTAATTATCATTCTACCGATCATATAAACATAATATGGCTAATAATATGAGTTAGATTGATAGCAGTGAGAGTAATAAGTATAGTAATTGTCGTTCTATCGATCATATAAGCATAATATGGCTAATAATGTGAGTTAGATTGATAATAATAAGAGAAATAAGTATAGTAATTGTCGTTCTATCGATCATATAAGCATAATATGGCTAATAATATGAGTTAGATTGATAATAATAAGAGTAATGAGTATAGTAATTGTCGTTCTATCGATCATATAAGCATAACATGGCTAATAATATGAGTTCCATTGATAATAATAAGAGTAATAAGTATAGTAATTGTCGTTCTATCGATCATATAAGCATAATATGGCGAATAATATGAGTTAGATTGATAAAGATAAGAGTAATGAGTATAGTAATTGTAGTTCTATCGATCATATCTGCATAATATGATTAATAATATGAGTTAGATTGATAATAATAAGAGTAATGAGTATAGTAATTGTCGTTCTATCGATCATATCTGCATAATATGGTTAATAATATGAGTTGGATTGATAACAGTGAGTGTAATAAGTATAGTAATTGTCGTTCTATCGATCATATTAGCATAATATGGCTAATAATATGAGTTAGATTGATAATAATAAGAGTAATGAGTATAGTAATTGTCGCCCAAGGATCATATAAGCATAACATGGTTAATAATCTCAGTTAGATTGATAATAGTGAGTGTAATAAGTATAGTAATTGTCGTTCTATCGGTCATATAACTATAATATGGCTAATAATACGAGTTGGATTGATAATAGTGAGTGTAATAAGTATAGTAATTGTCGTTCTATCGATCATATAAGCATAATATGGCGAATAATATGAGTTAGATTGATAGCAGTGAGTGTAATAAGTATAGTAATTGTCGTTCTATCGATCATATAAGCATAATATGGCTAATAATATGAGTTAGATTGATAATAGTGAGTGTAATAAGTATAGTAATTGTCGTACTATCGATCATATAAGCATAATATGGCTAATAATATGAGTTAGATTGATAATAATAAGAGTAATGAGTATAGTAATTGTCGTTCTATCGATCATATCTGCATAATATGGTTAATAATATGAGTTGGATCGATAACAGTGAGTGTAATAAGTATAGTAATTGTCGTTCTATCGATCATATAAGCATAATATGGCGAATAATATGAGTTAGATTGATAATAATAAGAGTAATGAGTATAGAAATTGTCGTTCTATCGATCATATAAGCATAATATGGCTAATAATATGAGTTAGATTGATAATAGTGAGTGTAATAAGTATAGTAATTGTCGTACTATCGATCATATAAGCATAATATGGCTAATAATATGAGTTAGATTGATAATAATAAGAGTAATGAGTATAGTAATTGTCCTTCTATCGATCATATCTGCATAATATGGTTAATAATATGAGTTGGATCGATAACAGTGAGTGTAATAAGTATAGTAATTGTCGTTCTATCGATCATATAAGCATAATGTGGCTAATAATATGAGTTAGATTGATAATAATAAGAGAAATAAGTATAGTGATTGTCGTTCTATCGATCATCTAAGCATAATATGGCTAATAATATGAGATAGATTGATAACAATAAGAGTAATGAGTATAGTAATTGTCGTTCTATCGATCATATAAGCATAATATGGCTAATAATATGAGTTAGATTGATAATAATAAGAGAAATAAGTATAGTAATTGTCGTTCTATCGATTATATAAGCATAATATGGCTAATAATATGAGTTAGGTTGATAATAATAAGAGTAATGAGTATAGTAATTGTCGTTCTATCGATCATATAAGCATAACATGGCTAATAATATGAGTTCCATTGATAATAATAAGAGTAATAAGTATAGTAATTGTCGTTCTATCGATCATATCTGCATAACATGGTTAATAATATGAGTTAGATTGATAATAGTGAGTGTAGTAAGTATAGTAATTGTCGTTCTATCGATCATATAAGCATAATATGGCTAATAATATGAGCTAGATTGATAACAGTGAGTGTAATAAGTATAGTAATTGTCGTTCTATCGATCATATAAGCATAATATGGCGAATAATATGAGTTAGATTGATAAAAATAAGAGTAATGAGTATAGTAATTGTAGTTCTATCGATCATATCTGCATAATATGATTAATAATATGAGTTAGATTGATAATAATAAGAATAATAAGTATAGTAATTATCATTCTACCGATCATATAAACATAATATGGCTAATAATATGAGTTAGATTGATAGCAGTGAGTGTAATAAGTATAGTAGTTGTCGTTCTATCGATCATATAAGCATAATATGGCTAATAATATGAGTTAGATTGATAATAATAAGAGAAATAAGTATAGTAATTGTCGTTCTATCGATCATATAAGCATAATATGGCTAATAATATGAGTTAGATTGATAATAATAAGAGAATAAGTATAGTGATTGTCGTTCTATCGATCATATAAGCATAATACGGCTAATAATATGAGTTAGATTGATAGCAATAAGAGTAATGAGTATAGTAATTGTCGTTCTATCGATCATATAAGCATAATATGGCTAATAATATGAGTTAGATTGATAATAATAAGAGAAATGAGTATAGTAATTGTCGTTCTATCGATCATATAAGCATAACATGGCTAATAATATGAGTTCCATTGATAATAATAAGAGTAATAAGTATAGTAATTGTCGTTCTATCGATCATATCTGCATAACATGGTTAATAATATGAGTTAGATTGATAATAGTGAGTGTAGTAAGTATAGTAATTGTCGTTCTATCGATCATATAAGCACAATATGGCTAATAATATGAGTTCCATTGATAATAATAAGAGTAATAAGTATAGTAATTGTCGTTCTATCGATCATATAAGCATAATATGGCTAATAATATGAGTTAGATTGATAACAGTGAGTGTAATAAGTATAGTAATTGTCGTTCTATCGATCATATAAGCATGATATGGCGAATAATATGAGTTAGATTGATAACAGTGAGTGTAATAAGTATAGTAATTGTCGTTCTATCGATCATATAAGCATAATGTGGCTAATAATATGAGTTAGATTGATAATAATAAGAGAAATAAGTATAGTGATTGTCGTTCTATCGATCATATAAGCATAATATGGCTAATAATATGAGTTAGATTGATAAAAATAAGAGTAATGAGTATAGTAATTGTCGTTCTATCGATCATATCTGCATAATATGATTAACAATATGAGTTAGATTGATAATAATAAGAGTAATGAGTATAGTAATTGTCGTTCTATCGATCATATCTGCATAATATGGTTAATAATATGAGTTGGATTGATAACAGTGAGTGTAATAAGTATAGTAATCGTCGTTCTATCGATCATATAAGCATAATATGGCTAATAATATGAGTTAGATTGATAGCAGTGAGTGTAATAAGTATAGTAATTGTCGTTCTATCGATCATATAAGCATAATATGGCTAATAATATGAGTTAGATTGATAATAATAAGAGAAATAAGTATAGTAATTGTGGTTCTATCGATCATATAAGCATAATATGGCTAATAATATGAGTTAGATTGATAATAATAAGAGTAATGAGTATAGTAATTGTCGTTCTATCGATCATATAAGCATAACATGGCTAATAATATGAGTTCCATTGATAATAATAAGAGTAATAAGTATAGTAATTGTCGTTCTATCGATCATATCTGCATAACATGGTTAATAATATGAGTTAGATTGATAATAGTGAGTGTAGTAAGTATAGTAATTGTCGTTCTATCGATCATATAAGCATAATATGGCTAATAATATGAGTTAGATTGTTAACAGTGAGTGTAATAAGTATAGTAATTGTCGTTCTATCGATCATATAAGCATAATATGGCGAATAATATGAGTTAGATTGATAAAAATAAGAGTAATGAGTATAGTAATTGTAGTTCTGTCGATCATATCTGCATAATATGATTAATAATATGAGTTAGATTGATAATAATAAGAATAATAAGTATAGTAATTATCATTCTACCGATCATATAAACATAATATGGCTAATAATATGAGTTAGATTGATAGCAGTGAGTGTAATAAGTATAGTAATTGTCGTTCTATCGATCATATAAGCATAATATGGCTAATAATATGAGTTAGATTGATAATAATAAGAGAAATAAGTATAGTAATTGTCGTTCTATCGATCATATAAGCATAATATGGCTAATAATATGAGTTAGGTTGATAATAATAAGAGTAATGAGTATAGTAATTGTCGTTCTATCGATCATATAAGCATAACATGGCTAATAATATGAGTTCCATTGATAATAATAAGAGTAATAAGTATAGTAATTGTCGTTCTATCGATCATATCTGCATAACATGGTTAATAATATGAGTTAGATTGATAATAGTGAGTGTAGTAAGTATAGTAATTGTCGTTCTATCGATCATATAAGCATAATATGGCTAATAATATGAGTTAGATTGATAACAGTGAGTGTAATAAGTATAGTAATTGTCGTTCTATCGATCATATAAGCATAATATGGCTAATAATATGAGTTAGATTGATAATAATAAGAGTAATGAGTATAGAAATTGTCGTTCTGTCGATCATATCAGCATAATATGGCTAATAATATGAGTTAGATTGATAATAATAGGAGTAAGAAGTATAGTAATTGTCGTTCTATCGATCATATCTGCATAATATGGTTAATAATATGAGGTGGATTGATAACAGTGAGTGTAATAAGTATAGTAATTATCATTCTACCGATCATATAAACATAATATGGCTAATAATATGAGTTAGATTGCGAGCAGTGAGTGTAATAAGTATAGTAATTGTCGTTCTATCGATCATATAAGCATAATATGGCTAATAATATGAGTTAGATTGATAATAATAAGAGAAATAAGTATAGTAATTGTCGTTCTATCGATCATACAAGCATAATATGGCTACTAATATGAGTTAGATTGATAATAATAAGTGTAATAAGTATAGTAATTATCGTTCTATCGATCATATCTGCATAACATGATTAATAATATGAGTTAGATTGATAATAGTGAGTGTAATAAGTATAGTAATTGTCGTACTATCGATCATATAAGCATAATATGGCTAATAATATGAGTTAGATTGATAATAATAAGAGTAATGAGTATAGTAATTGTCGTTCTGTCGATCATATCTGCATAATATGGTTAATAATATGAGTTGGATCGATAACAGTGAGTGTAATAAGTATAGTAATTGTCGTTCTATCGATCATATAAGCATAATATGGCGAATAATATGAGTTAGATTGATAGCAGTGAGTGTAATAAGTATAGTAATTGTCGTTCTATCGATCATATAAGCATAATATGGCTAATAATATGAGTTAGATTGATAATAATAAGAGTAATGAGTATAGAAATTGTCTTTCTATCGATCATATAAGCATAATATGGCTAATAATATGAGTTAGATTGATAATAATAAGAGTAAAAAGTATAGTAATTGTCGTTCTATCGATCATATCTGCATAATATGGTTAATAATATGAGGCGGATTAATAACAGTGAGTGTAATAAGTATAGTAATTGTCGTTCTATCGATCATATAAGCACAATATGGCTAATAATATGAGTTCCATTGATAATAATAAGAGTAATAAGTATAGTAATTGTCGTTCTATCGATCATATCTGCATAATATGGTTAATAATATGAGGTGGATTGATAACAGTGAGTGTAATAAGTATAGTAATTGTCGTTCTATCGATCATATAAGCACAATATGGCTAATAATATGAGTTCCATTGATAATAATAAGAGTAATAAGTATAGTAATTGTCGTTCTATCGATCATATAAGCATAATATGGCTAATAATATGAGTTAGATTGATAACAGTGAGTGTAATAAGTATAGTAATTGTCGTTCTATCGATCATATAGCATATTATGGCGAATAATATGAGTTAGATTGATTATAATAAGAGTAATGAGTAACAGCAATTGTAGTTCTATCGATCATATCTGCATAATATGACTAATAATATGAGTTAGATTGATAATAATAAGAATAATAAGTATAGTAATTATCATTCTACCGATCATATAAACATAATAGGCTAATAATATGAGTTAGATTGATAGCAGTGAGAGTAATAAGTATAGTAATTGTCGTTCTATCGATCATATAAGCATAATATGGCTAATAATGTGAGTTAGATTGATAATAATAAGAGAAATAAGTATAGTAATTGTCGTTCTATCGATCATATAAGCATAATATGGCTAATAATATGAGTTAGATTGATAATAATAAGAGTAATGAGTATAGTAATTGTCGTTCTATCGATCATATAAGCATAACATGGCTAATAATATGAGTTCCATTGATAATAATAAGAGTAATAAGTATAGTAATTGTCGTTCTATCGATCATATAAGCATAATATGGCGAATAATATGAGTTAGATTGATAAAGATAAGAGTAATGAGTATAGTAATTGTAGTTCTATCGATCATATCTGCATAATATGATTAATAATATGAGTTAGATTGATAATAATAAGAGTAATGAGTATAGTAATTGTCGTTCTATCGATCATATCTGCATATATTGGTTAATAATATGAGTTGGATTGATAACAGTGAGTGTAATAAGTATAGTAATTGTCGTTCTATCGATCATATTAGCATAATATGGCTAATAATATGAGTTTAGATTGATAATAATAAGAGTAATGAGTATAGTAATTGTCGCCCAAGGATCATATAAGCATAACATGGTTAATAATCTCAGTTAGATTGATAATAGTGAGTGTAATAAGTATAGTAATTGTCGTTCTATCGGTCATATAACTATAATATGGCTAATAATACGAGTTGGATTGATAATAGTGAGTGTAATAAGTATAGTAATTGTCGTTCTATCGATCATATAAGCATAATATGGCGAATAATATGAGTTAGATTGATAGCAGTGAGTGTAATAAGTATAGTAATTGTCGTTCTATCGATCATATACAGCATAATATGGCTAATAATATGAGTTAGATTGATAATAGTGAGTGTAATAAGTATAGTAATTGTCGTACTATCGATCATATAAGCATAATATGGCTAATAATATGAAGTTAGATTGATAATAATAAGAGTAATGAGTATAGTAATTGTCGTTCTATCGATCATATCTGCATAACTATGGTTAATAATATGAGTTGGATCGATAACAGTGAGTGTAATAAGTATAGTAATTGTCGTTCTATCGATCATATAAGCATAATATGGCGAATAATATGAGTTAGATTGATAATAATAAGAGTAATGAGTATAGAAATTGTCGTTCTATCGATCATATAAGCATAATATGGCTAATAATATGAGTTAGATTGATAATAGTGAGTGTAATAAGTATAGTAATTGTCGTACTATCGATCATATAAGCATAATATGGCTAATAATATGAGTTAGATTGATAATAATAAGAGTAATGAGTATAGTAATTGTCGTTCTATCGATCATATAAGCATAACATGGCTAATAATATGAGTTCCATTGATAATAATAAGAGTAATAAGTATAGTAATTGTCGTTCTATCGATCATATAAGCATAATATGGCGAATAATATGAGTTAGATTGATAATAATAAGTGTAATAAGTATAGTAATTGTCGTTCTATCGATCATATCTGCATAATATGGTTAATAATATGAGGTGGATTGATAACAGTGAGTGTAATAAGTATAGTAATTGTCGTTCTATCGATCATATAAGCACAATATGGCTAATAATATGAGTTCCATTGATAATAATAAGAGTAATAAGTATAGTAATTGTCGTTCTATCGATCATATAAGCATAATATGGCTAATAATATGAGTTAGATTGATAACAGTGGAGTGTAATAAGTATAGAGAATTGGTCGTTCTATCGATCATATAAGCATAATATGGCGAATAATATGAGTTAGATTGATAAAAATAAGAGTAATGAGTACAGCAATTGTAGTTCTATCGATCATATCTGCATAATATGATTAATAATATGAGTTAGATTGATAATAATAAGAATAATAAGTATAGTAATTAATCATTCTACCGATCATATAAACATAATATGGCTAATAATATGAGTTAGATTGATAGCAGTGAGAGTAATAAGTATAGTAATTGTCGTTCTATCGATCATATAAGCATAATATGGCTAATAATGTGAGTTAGATTGATAATAATAAGAGAAATAAGTATAGTAATTGTCGTTCTATCGATCATATAAGCATAATATGGCTAATAATATGAGTTAGATTGATAATAATAAGAGTAATGAGTATAGTAATTGTCGTTCTATCGATCATATAAGCATAACATGGCTAATAATATGAGTTCCATTGATAATAATAAGAGTAATAAGTATAGTAATTGTCGTTCTATCGATCATATAAGCATAATATGGCGAATAATATGAGTTAGATTGATAAAGATAAGAGTAATGAGTATAGTAATTGTAGTTCTATCGATCATATCTGCATAATATGATTAATAATATGAGTTAGATTGATAATAATAAGAGTAATGAGTATAGTAATTGTCGTTCTATCGATCATATCTGCATAATATGGTTAATAATATGAGTTGGATTGATAACAGTGAGTGTAATAAGTATAGTAATTGTCGTTCTATTCGATCATATTAGCATAATATGGCTAATAATATGAGTTAGATTGATAATAATAAGAGTAATGAGTATAGTAATTGTCGCCCAAGGATCATATAAGCATAACATGGTTAATAATCTCAGTTAGATTGATAATAGTGAGTGTAATAAGTATAGTAATTGTCGTTCTATCGGTCATATAACTATAATAGGCTAATAATACGAGTTGGATTGATAATAGTGAGTGTAATAAGTATAGTAATTGTCGTTCTATCGATCATATAAGCATAATATGGCGAATAATATGAGTTAGATTGATAGCAGTGAGTGTAATAAGTATAGTAATTGTCGTTCTATCGATCATATAAGCATAATATGGCTAATAATATGAGTTAGATTGATAATAGTGAGTGTAATAAGTATAGTAATTGTCGTACTATCGATCATATAAGCATAATATGGCTTAATAATATGAGTTAGATTGATAATAATAAGAGTAATGAGTATAGTAATTGTCGTTCTATCGATCATATCTGCATAATATGGTTAATAATATGAGTTGGATCGATAACAGTGAGTGTAATAAGTATAGTAATTGTCGTTCTATCGATCATATAAGCATAATATGGCGAATAATATGAGTTAGATTGATAATAATAAGAGTAATGAGTAGCAATTCTATACTCATTACTCTTATTATTATCAAATCTAACTCATATTATTCGCCATATTATGCTTACTATGATCGATAGAACGACAATTACTATACTTATTACACTCACTGTTATCGATCTCAACTCATATTATTAACCATATTATGCAGATATGATCGAATAGAACGACAATTACTATACTCATTACTCTTATTATTATCAATCTAACTCATATTATTAGCCATATTATGCTTATATGATCGATAGTACGACAATTACTATACTTTATTACACTCACTAATTATCAATCTAACTCATAGTTATTAGCCATATTATGCTTATATGATCGATAGAACGACAATTACTACTACTTATTACACTCACTGCTATCAATCTAACTCATATATTCGCCATATTATGCTTATATGATCGATAGAACGACAATTACTATACTTATTACACTCACTATTATCAATCCAACTCGTATTATTAGCCATATTATAGTTATATGACCGATAGAACGACAATTACTAACTTATTACACTCACTATTATCAATCAACTGAGATTATTAACCATGTTATGCTTATATGATCCTTGGGCGACAATTACTATACTCATTACTCTTATTATTATCAATCTAACTCATATTATTAGCCATATTATGCTAATATGATCGATTAGAACGACAATTACTATACTTATTACACTCACTGTTATCAATCCAACTCATATTATATAACCATATTATGCAGATATGATCGATAGAACGACAATTACTATACTCATTACTCTTATTATTATCAATCTAACTCATATTATTAATCATATTATGCAGATATGGATCGATAGAACTACAATTACTATACTCATTACTCTTATCTTATCAATCTAACTCATATTATTCGCCATATTATGCTTATATGATCGATAGAACGACAATTACTATACTTATTACTCTTATTATTATCAAGGGAACTCATATTATTAGCCATGTTATGCTTATATGATCGATAGAACGACAATTACTATACTCATTACTCTTATTATTATCTCAATCTAACTCATATTATTAGCCATATTATGCTTATATGATCGATAGAACGACAATTACTATACTTATGTCTCTTATTATTATCAATCTAACTCACATTATTAGCCATATTATGCTTATATGATCGATAGAACGGACAATTACTATACTTATTACTCTCACTGCTATCAATCTAACTCATATTTATTAGCCATATTATGTTTATATGATCGGTAGAATGATACATTACTATACTTATAATTCTCTGATTATTATCAATCTAACTCAGATTATTAATCATATTAATGCAGATATGATCGATAGAACTACAATTGCTGTACTCATTACTCTTATTTTTATCAATCTAACTCATATTATTCGCCATATTATGCTTAATATGATCGATAGACGACAATTACTAATACTTATTACACTCACTGTTATCAATCTAACTCATATTATTAGCCATATTATGCTTATATGATCGATAGAACGACAATTACTATACTTATTACTCCTATTATTATCAATGGAACTCATATTATTAGCCATATTGTGCTTATATGATCGATAGAACGACAATTACTATACTTATTACACTCACTGTTATCAATCCAACCTCATATTATTAACCATATTATGCAGATATGATCGATAGAACGACAATTACTATACTTATTACACTTATTATTATCAATCTAACTCATATTATTCGCCATATTATGCTTATATGATCGATAGAACGACAATTACTATACTTATTACTCTTATTATTATCAATGGAACTCATATTATTAGCCATGTTATGCTTATATGATCGATAGAACGACAATTACTATACTCATTACTCTTATTATTATCAATCTAACTCATATTATTAGCCATATTATGCTTATATGATCGATAGTACGACAATTACTATACTTATTACACTCACTATTATCAATCTAACTCATATTATTAGCCATATTATGCTTAATGATCGACTAGAACGACAATTTCTATACTCATTACTCTTATTATTACTCAATCTAACTCATATTATTCGCCATATTATGCTTATATGATCGATAGAACGACAAATTACTATACTTATTACACCTCACTGTTATCCGATCCAACTCATATTATTAACCATATTATGCAGATATGATCGATAGAACGACAAATTACTATACTCATATACTCTTATTATTATCAATCTAACTCATATTATTAGCCATATTATGCTTATATGATCGATAGTACGACAATTACTATACTTATGACACTCACTATTATCAATCTAACTCATATTATTAGCCATATTATGCTTATATGATCGACTAGAACGACAATTACTATACTTATTACACTCACTGCTATCAATCTAACTCATATTATTCGCCATATTATGCTTATATGATCGATAGAACGACAATTACTATACTTATTACACTCACTATTATCAATCCAACTCGTATTATTAGCCATATTATAGTTATATGACCGACTAGAACGACAATTACTATACTTATTACACTCACTATTATCAATCTAACTGAGATTATTAACCATGTTATGCCTTATATGATCCTTGGGCGGACAATTACTATCTCATTACTCTTATTATTATATATCAATCTAACTCATATTATTAGCCATATTATGCTAATATGATCGATAGAACGACAATTACTATACTTATTACACTCACTGTTATCAATCCAACCTCATATTATTAACCATATTATGCAGATATGATCGATAGAACGACAATTACTATACTCATTACTCTTATTATTATCAATCTAACTCATATTATTAATCATATTATGCAGATATGATCGATAGAACTACAATTACTATACTCATTACTCTTATCTTTAATCAATCTAACTCATATTATTCGCCATATTATGCATATATGATCGGATAGAACGACAATTACTATACTTATTACTATCTTATTATTATCAATGGAACTCATATTATTAGCCATGTTATGCTTATATGATCGATAGAACGACAATTACTATACTCATTACTCTTATTATTATCAATCTAACTCATATTATTAGCCATTTTATGCTTATATGATCGATAGAACGACAATTTACTATACTTATTTCTCTTATTATTATCATCATCTAACTCACATTATTAGCCATATTATGCTTATATGATCGTAAGAACGACAATTACTATACTTATTACTCTCACTGCTATCAATCTAACTCATATTATTAGCCATATTATGTTTATATGATCGGTAGAATGATAATTACCTATACTTATTATTCTTATTATTATCAATCTAACTCATATTATTAGTCATATTATGCAGATATGATCGATAGAACTACAATTGCTGTACTCATTACTCTTATTATAATCAATCTAACTCATATTATTCGCCATAATATGCTATATGATCGATAGAACGACAATTACTATACTTATTACACTCACTGTTATCAATCTAACTCATATTATTAGCCATATTATGCACTTATATGATCGATAGAACGACAATTACTATACTTATTACTCTTATTATTATCAATGGAACTCATTTATTAGCCATATTGTGCTTATATGATCGATAGAACGACAATTACTATACTCTATTACACTCACTGTTATCAATCCACCTCATATTATTAACCATATTATGCAGATATGATCGATAGAACGACAATTACTATACTTATTACTCTTCATCTATTATCAATGGAACTCATATTATTAAGCCATATTGTGGCTTATATGATCGATAGAACGACAATTACTATACTTATTACACTCACTGTTATTAATCCGCCTCATATTATTAACCATATTATGCAGATATGATCGATAGAACGACAATTACTATACTTTTTACTCTTATTATTATCAATCTAACTCATATTATTAGCCATATTATGCTTATATGATCGATAGAAAGACAATTTCTCATACTCATTACTCTTACTTATTATCAATCTAACTCATATTATTAGCATATATATGCTTATATGATCGATAGAACGACAATTACTATACTTATTACACTCACTGCTATCAATCTAACTCATATTATTCGCCATATTATGCTTATATGATCGATAGAACGACAATTACTATACTTATTACACTCACTGTTATCGATCCAACTCATATTATTAACCATATTATGCAGATATGATCGACAGAACGACAACTTACTATACTCATTACTCTATTTATTATCAATCTAAACTCATATTATTAGCCATGATTATGCTTATATGATCGATAGTACGACAATTACTATACTTATTACACTCACTATTATCAATCTAACTCATATTATTAATCATGTTATGCAGATATGATCGATAGAACGATAATTACTATACTTATTACACTTATTATATCAATCTAACTCATATTAGTGAGCCATATTATGCTGGTATGATCGTATAGAACGACAATTACCTATACTTATTTCTCTTATTATTATCAATCTAACTCATATTATTAGCCATATTATGCTTATATGATCGATAGAACGACAATTACTATACTCTATTACACTCACTGCTCGCATCTAACTCATATTATTAGCTCATATTATGTTTATATGATCGGCTAGAATGATAATTACTATACTTATTACACTCACTGTTATCAATCCACCTCATATTATTAACCATATTATGCAGATATGATCGATAGAACGACAATTACTATACTTCTTACTCCTATTATTATCAATCTAAACTCATATTATTAGCCATATTATGCTGATATGATCGATCAGAACGACAATTTCTATACTCATTACTCTTATTATTATCAATCTAACTCATATTATTAGCCATATTATGCTTATATGATCGATAGACACGACAATTACTATTACTTATTACACTCACTGTTATCATCTAACTCAATGATTATTAGCCATATTATGCTTATATGATCGATATAGAACGACAATTACTATACTTACTACACTCACTATTATCAATCTAACTCATATTATTAACCATGTTATGCAGATATGATCGATAGAACGACAATTACTATACTTATACTCTTATTATATCAATGGAACTCATATTATTAGCCATGTTATGCTTATATGATCGACTAGAACGACAATTACTATACTCATTACTCTAATTATATCTACCTAACTCATATTATTAGCCATATTATGCTTATATGATCGATAGAACGACAATTACTATACTTATTTCTCTTATTATTATCAATCTAACTCATATTATTAGCCATATTATGCTTATATGATCGATTAGAACGACAATTACTATACTTATTACACTCACTGCTATCAATCTAACTCATATTATTAGCCATATTATGTTTATATGATCGGTAAGAATGATAATTACTATACTTATTATTCTTATTATTATCAATCTAACTCATATTATTATCATATTATGCAGATATGATCGACAGAACTAGCAATTACTATCTCATTACTCTTAGTTTTTATCAATCTACTCATATTATTCGCCATATTATGCTTATATGATCGATAGAACGACAATTACTATACTTATTACACTCACTGTTAACAATCTAACTCATATTATTAGCCATATTATGCTTATATGATCGATAGAACGACAATTACTATACTTACTACACTCACTATTATCAATCTAACTCATATTATTAACCATGTATGCAGATATGATCGATAGAACGACAATTAACTATACTTATTACTCTTATTATTATGCAATGGACTCATATTCAGTTAGCCATGTTATGCTTATATGATCGATAGAACGACAATTACTATACTCATTACTCTTAGTTATTATCAATCTAACTCATATTATTAGCCATATTATGCTTATATGATCGAATAGAACCAACAATTACTATAATTATTTCTCTTATTATTATCAATCTAACTCATATTATTAGCCATATTATGCTTTATATGATCGATAGAACGACAATTACTATACTTATTACACTCACAGCTATCAATCTAACTCATATTATTAGCCATATTATGCTTATATGATCGATAGAACGACGATTACTATACTTATTACACTCACTGTTATCAATCCAACTCATATTATTAACCATATTATGCAGATATGATCGAATAGAACGACAATTACTATACTCATTACTCTTATTATATCAATCTAACTCATATTGTTAATCATATTATGCAGATATGATCGATAGAACGACAATTACTATACTCATTACTCTTATTTTTTATCAATCTAACTCATATTATTAGCCATATTATGCTTATATGATCGATAGAACGACAATCACTATACTTATTTCTCTTATTATTATCAATCTAACTCATATTATTAGCCAATTATGCTTATATGATCGATAGAACGACAATTACTATACTTATTCCACTCACTGTTATCAATCTAACTCATATTATTCGCCATATCATGCTTATATGATCGATAGAACGACAATTACTATACTAATTACACTCACTGTTATCAATCTAACTCATATTATTAGCCATATTATGCTTATATGATCGATAGAACGACAATTACTATACTTATTACTCTTATTATTATCAATGGAACTCATATTATTAGCCATATTGTGCTTATATGATCGATAGAACGACAATTACTATACTTACTACACGTCACTATTATCAATCTAACTCATATTATTAACCATGTTATGCATGATATGATCGATAGAACGACAATTACTATACTTATTACTCTTATTATTATCAATGGAACTCATATTATTAGCCATGTTATGCTTATATGATCGATAGAACGACAATTACTATACTCATTTCTCTTATTATTATCAATCTAACTCATATTATTAGCCATATTATGCTTATATGATCGATAGAACGACAATTACTATACTCATTACTCTTATTGCTATCAATCTAACTCATATTATTAGCCGTATTATGCTTATATGATCGATAGAACGACAATCACTATACTTTATTTCTCTTATTATTATCAATCTAACTCATATTATTAGCCATATTATGCTTATATGATCGATAGAACGACAATTACTATACTTATTTCTCTTATTATTATCAATCTAACTCATATTATTAGCCATATTATGCTTATATGATCGATAGAACGACAACTACTATACTTATTACACTCACTGCTATCAATCTAACTCATATTATTAGCCATATTATGTTTATATGATCGGTAGATATGATAATTACTATACTTATTATTCTTATATTATCAATCTACTCATATTATTAATCATATTATGCAGATATGATCGATAGAACTACAATTACTATACTCATTACTCTTATTTTTATCAATCTAAACTCATATTATCGCCATATTATGCTTATATGAGTCGATAGAACGACAATTACTATACTTATTACACTCACTGTTATCAATCTAGCTCATATTATTAGCCATATTATGCTTATATGATCGATAGAACGACAATTACTATACTTACTACACTCACTATTATCAATCTAACTCATATTATTAACCATGTTATGCAGATATGATCGATAGAACGACAATTACTATACTTATTACTCTTATTATTATCAATGGCACTCATATTATTAGCCATTGTTATGCTTATATGATCGATAGAACGACAATTACTATACTCATTACTCTTATTATTATCAACCTAACTCATATTATTAGCCATATTATGCTTATATAATCGATAGAACGACAATTACTATACTTATTTCTCTTATTATTATCAATCTAACTCATATACTTAGCCATATTATGCTTATATGATCGATAGAACGACAATTACTCTACTCATTACTCTTATTGTTATCAATCTATCTCATATTATTAGCCATATTATGCTTAGATGATCGATAGAACGACAATCACTATACTCTATTTCTCTTATTATTATCAATCTAACTCATATTATTAGCCACATTATGCTGATATGATCGATAGACGACAATTACTATACTTATTACACTCACTGTTATCGATCAACTCATATTATTAACCATATTATGCAGATATGATCGATAGAAGGACAATTACTATACTCATTACTCTTATTATTATCAATCTAACTCATATTATTAGCCATATTATGCTTATATGATCGATAGTACGACAATCTACTATACTTATTACACTCACTATATCAATCTAACTCATATTATTAGCCATATTATGCCTTATATGATCGATAGAACGACAATTTCTATACTCATTACTCTTATTATTATCAATCTAACTCATATTATTAGCCATCATTATGCTTATATGATCGATTAGAACGACAATTACTATACCTTATTACACTCACTGTTATCAGATCCAACTCATATTATTAACCATATTATGCAGATATGATCGATAGAACGACAATTACTATACTCATTACTCTTATTATTATCAATCTAACTCATATTATTAGCCATATTATGCTTATATGATCGATAGTACGACAATTACCTATACTTATTACACTCACTATTATCAATCTAACTCATATTATTAGCCATATTATGCTTATATGATCGATAGAACGACAACTTACTATACTTATTACACTCACTGCTATCAATCTAACTCATATTATTCGCCATATTATGCTTATATGATCGATAGAACGACAATTACTATACTTATTACACTCACTATTATCAATCCAACTCGTATTATTAGCCATATTATAGTTATATGACCGATAGAACGACAATTACTATACTTATTACACTCACTATTATCAATCTAACTGAGATTATTAACCATGTAATGCTTATATGATCCTTGGGCGACAAATTACTATACTCATTACTCTTATTATTATCAATCTAACTCATATTATTAGCCATATTATGCTAATATGATCGATAGAACGACAATTACTATACTTATTACACTCACTGTTATCAATCCAACTCATATTATTAACCATATTATGCAGATATGATCGATAGAACGACAATTACTATACTCAATACTCTTATTATTATCAATCTAACTCATATTATTAATCATATTATGCAGATATGATCGATAGAACTACTAATTACTATACTCATTACTCTTATCTTTATCAATCTAACTCATATTATTCGCCATATTATGCTTATATGATCGATAGAACGACATATTACTATACTTATTACTCTTATCTATTATCAATGGAACTCATATTATTAGCCATGTTATGCTTATATGATCGATAGAACGACAATTACTATACTCATTACTCTTATTATTATCAATCTAACTCATATTATTAGCCCAGATTATGCTTATATGATCGATAGAACGACAATTACTATACTCTATTTCTCTTTGTAGTTATCAATCTAACTCACATTATTAGCCATATATATGCTTATATGATCGATAGAACGACAATTACTATACTTATACTCTCACTGCTATCAATCTAACTCATATTATTAGCCATATTATGTTTATATGATCGGTAGAATGATAATTACTATACTATTATTCTTATTAATATCAATCTAACTCATATTATTAATCATATTATGCAGAATGATCGATAGAACTACAATTGCTGTACTCATTACTCTTTTTTTATCAATCTAACTCATATTATTCGCCATATTATGCTTATAGATCGATAGAACGACAATTACTATACTTATTACACTCACTGTTATCAATCTAACTCATTTAATAGCCATATTATGCTTATATGATCGATAGAACGACAATTACTATACTTATTACTCTTATTATTATCAATGGAACTCATATTATATAGCCATATTGTGCTTATATGATCGATAGAACGACAATTACTATACTTTTTACACTCACTGTTATCAATCCACCTCATATTATTAACCATATTATGCAGATATGATCGATAGAACGACAATTACTATACTTTTTACTCTTATTATTATCAATCTAACTCATATTATTAGCCATATTATGCTTATATGATCGATAGAACGACAATTTCTATACTCATTACTCTTATTATAATCAATCTAACTCATATTATTCGCCATAATATGCTATATGATCGATAGAACGACAATTACTATACTTATTACACTCACTGTTTCAATCTAACTCATATTATTAGCCATATTATGCTTATATGATCGATAGAACGACAATTACTATACTTATTACTCTTATTATTATCAATGGAACTCATATTATTAGCCATATTGTGCTTAGATGCTCGAGTAGAACGACAATTACTATACTTCATTACACTCACTGTTATCAATCCACCTCATATTATTAACCATATATGCCAGATATGATCGATAGACGACAATTACTATACTTATTACTCTTATTATTATCAATGGAACTCATACATATTAGCCATATTGTGCTTATATGATCGATAGAACGACAATTACTATACTTATTACACTCACTGTTATTAATCCTGCCTCATATTATTAACCATATATGCAGATATGATCGATAGAACGACAATTACTATACTTTTTACTCTTATTATTATCATGCTAACTCATATTATTAGCCATATTATGCTTATATGATCGATAGAACGACAATTTCTATACTCATTTACTCTTATTATTATCAATCTAACTCATATTATTAGCCCATATTATGCTTATATGATCGATAGAACGACAATTACTATACTATTACACTCACTGCTTCATCTAACTCATATTATTCGCCATATTATGCTTATTGATCGATAGAACGACAATTACTATACTTATTACACTCACTGTTATCGATCCAACTCATATTATTAACCATATTATGCAGATATGATCGACAGAACGACAATTACTATACTCATTACTCTTATTATTATCAATCTAACTCATATTATTAGCCATATTATGCTTATATGATCGATAGTACGACAATTACTATACTTATTACACTCACTATTATCAATCTAACTCATATTATTAATCATGTTATGCAGATATGATCGATAGAACGATAATTACTATACTTATTACACTTATTATTATCAATCTAACTCATATTAGTAGCCATATTATGCTTGTATGATCGATAGAACGACAATTACTATACTTATTTTCTCTATTATTATCAATCTAACTCATATTATTAGCCATATTATGCTTATATGATCGATAGAACGACAATTACTATACTTATTACACTCACTGCTCGCAATCTAACTCATATTATTAGCCATATTATGTTTATATGATCGGTAGAATGATAATTACTATACTTATTACACTCACTGTTATCAATCCACCTCATATTATTAACCATATTATGCAGATATGATCGATAGAACGACAATTACTATACTTCTTACTCCTATTATTATCAATCTAACTCATATTATTAGCCATATTATGCTGATATGATCGACAGAACGACAATTTCTATACTCATTACTCTTATTATTATCAATCTAACTCATATATTAGCCATATTATGCTTATATGATCGATAGAACGACAATTACTATACTTATTACACTCACTGTTATCAATCTAACTCATATTATTAGCCATATTATGCTTATATGATCGATAGAACGACAATTACTATACTTACTACACTCACTATTATCAATCTAACTCATATTATTAACCATGTTATGCAGATATGATCGATAGAACGACATTACTATACTTATTACTCTATTATTATCAATGGAACTCATATTATTAGCCATGTTATGCTTATATGATCGATAGAACGACAATTACTATACTCATTACTCTTATTATTATCAACCTAACTCATATTATTAGCCATATTATGCTTATATGATCGATAGAACGACAATTACTATACTTATTTCTCTTATTATTATCAATCTAACTCATATTATTAGCCATATTATGCTTATATGATCGATAGAACGACAATTACTATACTTATTACACTCACTGCTATCAATCTAACTCATATTATTAGCCATATTATGTTTATATGATCGGTAGAATGATAATTACTATACTTATTATTCTTATTATTATCAATCTAACTCATATTATTAATCATATTATGCAGATATGATCGACAGAACTACAATTACTATACTCATTACTCTTATTTTTATCAATCTAACTCATATTATTCGCCATATTATGCTTATATGATCGATAGAACGACAATTACTATACTTATTACACTCACTGTTAACAATCTAACTCATATTATTAGCCATATTATGCTTATATGATCGATAGAACGACAATTACTATACTTACTACACTCACTATTATCAATCTAACTCATATTATTAACCATGTTATGCAGATATGATCGATAGAACGACAATTACTATTACTTATTACTCTTATTATTATCAATGGAACTCATATTATTAGCCATGTTATGCTTATATGATCGATAGAACGACAATTACTATACTCATTACTCTTATTATTATCAATCTAACTCATATTATTAGCCCATATTATGCTTATATGAACGATAGAACCACAATTACTATACTTATTTTCTCTTATTATTATCAATCTAACTCATATTATTAGTCCATATTATGCTTATATGATCGATAGAACGACAATTACTATACTTATTACACTCACTGCTATCAATCTAACTCATATTATTAGCCATATTATGCTTATATGATCGATAGAACGACGATTACTATACTTATTACACTCACTG
>NW_027473676.1:82536-107000 GCF_050947335.1 Megachile rotundata
ATATCTGCATAATATGGTTAATAATATGAGTTAGATTCATAATAATAAGAGTAATAAGTATAGTAATTGTCGTTCTATCGATCATGTAAGCATAATATGGGTAATAATATAAGTTAAATTGATAATAATAAGAGTAATAAGTATAGTAATTGCCGTTCTATCGATCATTTAAGCATAATATGGCTAATAATATGAGTTAGATTGATAATACTAAGAGTAGTGAGTATAGTAATTCTCGTTCTATCGATCATATAAGCATAATATGGCCAATAATATGAGTTAGATTGATAATAATAAGAGTAATGAGTATAGTAATTGTAGTTCCATCGATCATATCTGCATAATATGGTTGATAATATGAGTTAGATTGATAATAATAAGAGTAATAAGTATAGTAATTGTCGTTCTATCGATATTATAAGCATAATATGGCTAATAATATGAGTTAGATTGATAATAATAAGAGTAATGAGTATAGTAATTGTCGTTCTATCGATCATATAAGCATAATGTGGCTAATAATATGGGTTAGATTGATAATAATAAGAGTAATGAGTATAGTAATTGTAGTTCTATCGATCATTTAAGCATAATATGGCTAATAATATGAGTTGGATTGATAATAATAAAAGTAATAAGTATAGTAATTGTCGTTCTATCGATAACATAAGCATAATATGGCTAATAATATGTGTAAGATTGATAATACTAAGAGTAGTGAGTATAGTAATTCTCGTTCTATCGATCATAGAAGCATAATATGGCTAATAATATGAGTTAGATTGATAATAATAAGAGTAATGAGTATAGTAATTGTAGTTCTATTGCTCATATAAGCATAATATGGCTAATAATATGAGTTAGATTCATAATAATTCGAGTAATAAGTATAGTAATTGTCGTCCTATCGATCATTTAAGCATAATATGGCTAATAATATGAGTTAGATTGATAATAATAAGAGTAGTAAGTATAGTAAATGTCGTGCTATCGATCATATCTGCGTAATATGGTTAATAATATGAGTTAGATTGATAATAGTGAGTGTAATAAGTATAGTAATTGTCGTTCTGTCGATCATATAAGCATAATATGGCTAATAATATGAGTTAGATTGATAATAATAAGAGTAATGAGTATAGTAATTTTCGTTCTATCGATCATATAAGCATAATATGGCTAATAATATGAGTTAGATTGATAATAATAAGAGTAATGAGTATAGTAATTGTAGTTCTATAGATCATATCTGCATAATATGGTTAATAATATGAGTTAGATTCATAATAATAAGAGTAATAGGTATAGCAAATGTCGTGCTATCGATCATATCCGCATAATATGGTTAATAATATGAGTTAGATTGATAATAATAAGAGTAATAAGTAGAGTAATTGTCGTTCTATCGATCATATAAGCATAATATGGCTAATAATATGAGTTAGATTGATAATAATAAGAGTAATAAATATAGTAATTGTCGTTCTATCGATCATTTAAGCATAATATGGCTAATAATGTGAGTTAGATTGATAATAATAAGAGTAATGAGTACAGTAATTGTCGTTCTATCGATCATATAAGCATAATATGGCTAATAATATGAGTTAGATTGATAATACTAAGAGTAGTGAGTATAGTAATTGTAGTTCTATCGATCATTTAAGCATAATATGGCGAATAATATGAGTTGGGTTGATAAAAATAAGAATAATAAGTATAGTAATTGTCGTTCTATCGATATTATAAGCATAATATGGCTAATAATAAGAGTTAGGTTGATAATAATAAGAGTAATAAGTATAGTAAATGTCGTGCTATCGAACATATCTGCATAATATGGTTAATAATATGTGTTAGATTGACAATACTAAGAGTAGTGAGTATAGTAATTCTCGTTCTATCGATCATAGAAGCATAATATGGCTAATAATATGAGTTAGATTGATAATAATAAGAGTAATGAGTATAGTAATTGTAGTTCTATCGATCATATCTGCATAATATGGTTAATAATATGAGTTAGATTGATAATAATAACAGTAATAAGTATAGTAATTGGCGTTCTATCGATATTATTAGCATAATATCGCTAATAATAAGAGTTAGATTGATAATAATAAGAGTAATAAGTATAGTAATTGTAGTTCTATCGATCATATCTGCATAATATGGTTAATAATATGAGTTAGATTCATAATAATAAGAGTAATAAGTATAGTAATTGTCGTTCTATCGATCATATAAGCTTAATATGGCTAATAATATGAGTTAGGTTGATAATAATAAGAGTAATAAGTATAGTGATTGTCGTTCTACCGATCAAATTTGCATAATATGGTTAATAATATGAGTTAGAGTGATAACAGTGAGTGTAATAAGTATAGTAATTGTCCTTCTATCGATAATATAAGCATAATATGGCTAATAATATGAGTTAGATTGATAATACTAAGAGTAGTGAGTATAGTAATTCTCGTTCTATCGATCATATAAGCATAATATGGCTAATAATATGAGTTAGATTGATAATAATAAGAGTAATAAGTATAGTAATTGTAGTTCTATCGATCATATCTGCATAATATGGTTAATAATATGAGTTAGATTCATAATAATAAGAGTAATAAGTATAGTAATTGTCGTTCTATCGATCATATAAGCATAATATGGCTAATAATATGAGTTAGGTTGATAATAATAAGAGTAATAAGTATAGTGATTGTCGTTCTATCGATCATTTAAGCATAATATGGCTAATAATATGAGTTAGATTTATAATAATAAGAGTAATAGGTATAGTAATTGTCGTTCTATCGATAATATAAGCATAATATGGCTAATAATATGAGTTAGATTGATAATACTAAGAGTAGTGAGTATAGTAATTCTCGCTCTATCGATCATAGAATCATAATATGGCTAATAATATGAGTTAGATTGATAATAATAAGAGTAATGAGTGTAGTAATTGTAGTTCTATCGATCATATCTGCATAATATGGTTAATAATATGAGTTAGATTGATAATAATAACAGTAATAAGTATAGTAATTGGCGCTCTATCGATATTATAAGCATAATATGGCTAATAATAAGAGTTAGATTGATAATAATAAGAGTAATGAGTATAGTAATTGTAGTTCTATCGATCATATGTGCATAATATGTTTAATAATATGAGTTAGATTGATAATAGTAAGAGTAATGGGTATAGTAAATGTCGTGCTATCGATCATATCTGCACAATATGGTTAATAATATGAGTTAGATTGATAACAGTGAGTGTAATAAGTATAGTAATTGTCGTTCTATCGATCATATTAGCATAATATGGTTAATAATATGAATTAGATTGATAATAATAAGAGTAATAAGTATAGTATTTGTCGTTCTATCGATCATATAAGCATAATATGGCTAATAATATGAGTCAGATTTGTAATAATAAGAGTAATAAGTATAGTAATTGTCGTTCTATCGATCATATAAGCATAATATGGCTAATAATATGAGTTGGATTGATAATAATAAGAGTAATGAGTATAGTAATTGTCGTTCTATCGATCATATAAGCATAATATGGCTAATAATATGAGTTAGATTGATAATAATAAGAGTAATGAGTATAGTAATTGTAGGTCTATCGATCATATCGGCTTAATATGGTTAATAATATGAGTTAGAATGATAATAATAAGAGTAATGAGTATAGTAATTGTCGTTCTATCGATCATATCTGCATAATATGGTTAATAATATGAGTTAGATTGATAATAGTGAGTGCAATAAGTATAGTGAATGTCGTTCTATCGATCATATTAGCATAATATGGTTAATAATATGAATTAGATTGATAATAATACGAGTAATAAGTATAGTATTTGTCGTTCTATCGATCATATAAGCATAATATGGCTAATAATATGAGTCAGATCCATAATAATAAGAGTAATAAGTATAGTAATTGTCGTTCTATCGATCATAGAAGCATAATATGGCTAATAATATGAGTTAGGTTGATAATAATAAGAGTAATAAGTATAGTAAATGTCGTGCTATCGAACAGATCTGCATAATATGGTTAATAATATGAGTTAGATTGATAATAGTGGGTGTAATAAGTATAGTAATTGTCGTTCTATCGATCATATTAGCATAATATGGTTAATAATATGAGTTAGATCGATAATGATAAGAGTAATAAGTACAGTAATTGTCGTTCTATCGATCATATAAGCATAATATGGCTAATAATATGAGTTATATTGATAATAGTACGTGTAATAAGTATAGTAATTGTCGTTCTGTCGATCATATAAGTATAGTATGGCTAATAACATGAGTTAGATTGATAATAATAAGAGTAATGAGTATAGTAATTGTCGTCCTATCGATCATATAAGCATAATATGGGTAATAATATGAGTTAGATTGATAATAATAAGAGTAATGAGTATAGTAATTGTCGTTCTATCGATAATATAAGCATAATATGTCTAATAATATGAGTTAGATTGATAATACTAAGAGTAGTGAGTATAGTAATTCTCGTTCTATCGATCATAGAAGCATAATATGGCTAATAATATGAGTTAGATTGATAATAATAAGAGTAATGAGTGTAGTAATTGTAGTTCTATCGATCATATCTGCATAATATGGTTAATAATATGTGTTAGATTGATAATAATAAGAGTAATAAGTATAGTAATTGTCGTTCTATCGATCATATAAGCATAATATGGCTAATAATATGAGTTATTTTGATAATAATAAGAGTAATAAGTATAGTGATTGTCGTTCTATCGATCAAATTTGCATAATATGGTTAATAATATGAGTTAGATTGATAACAGTGAGTGTAATAAGTATATTAATTATCGTTCTCTCGATCATATTAGCATAATATGGCTAATAATATGAGTTAGATTGATAATACTAAGAGTAGTGAGTATAGTAATTGTAGTTCTATCGATCATTTAAGCATAATATGGCTAATAATATGAGTTGGATTGATAATAATAAGATTAATGAGTATAGTAATTGTAGTTCTATCGATCATATCTGCATTATATGGTTAATAATATGAGTTAGATTGATAATAATAAGAGTAATAAGTATAGTAATTGTAGTTCTATTGCTCATATAAGCATAATATGGCTAATAATATGAGTTAGATTCATAATAATAAGAGTAATAAGTATAGTAATTGTCGTTCTATCGATCATTTAAGCATAATATGGCTAATAATATGAGTTAGATTGATAATACTAAGAGTAGTGAGTATAGTAATTGTCGTTCTACCGATCAGATTAGCATAATATGGTTAATAATATGAATTAGATTGATAATAATAAGAGTAATAAGTATAGTAATTGTCGTTCTATCGATCATATAAGCATAATATGGCTAATAATATGAGTCAGATTTATAATAATAAGAGTAATAAGTATAGTAATTGTCGTTCTATCGATCATATACGCATAATATGGCTAATAATATGAGTTAGATTGATAATAATAAGAGTAATGAGTAGAGTAATTGTCGTTCTATCGATCATATAAGCATAATATGGCTAATAATATGAGTTAGATTGATAATAATAAGAGTAATAAGTATAGTAATTGTCGTTCTATCGATCATTTAAGCATAATATGGCTAATAATGTGAGTTAGATTGATAGTAATAACAGTAATAAGTATAGTAATTGTCGTGCTATCGATAATATAAGCATAATATGGTTAATAATATGAGTTAGATTGATAATGCTCAGAGTAGTGAGTATAGTAATTCTCGTTCTATCGATCATATAAGCATAATATGGCTAATAATATGAGTTAGATTGTTAATAATAAGAGTAATGAGTATAGTAATTGTCGTTCTATCGATCATATAAGCATAATATGGCTAATAATATGAGTTAGATTGATAATACTAAGAGTAGTGAGTATAGTAATTGTAGTTCTATCGATCATTTAAGCATAATATGGCTAATAATATGAGTTGGATTGATAATAATAAAAGTAATACGTATAGTAATTGTCGTTCTATCAATAATCTAAGCATAATATGGCTAATAATATGAGTTAGATTGATAATACTAAGAGTAGTGAGTATAGTAATTCTCGTTCTATCGATCATAGAAGCATAATATGGCTAATAATATGAGGTAGATTGATAATAATAAGAGTAATGAGTATAGTAATTGTAGTTCTATCGATCATATTAGCATAATATGGTAAATAATATGAATTAGATTGATAATAATAAGAGTAATAAGTATAGTATTTGTCGTTCTATCGATCATATAAGCATAATATGGCTAATAATATGAGTTAGATTTATAATAATAAGAGTAATAAGTATAGTAATTGTCGTTCTATCGATCATATAAGCATAATATGGCTAATAATATGAGTTAGATTGATAATAATAAGAGTAATAAGTATAGTAATTGTCGTTCTATCGATCATATCTGCATAATATGGTTAATAACATGAGTTAGATTGATAATAGTGAGTGTAATAAGTATAGTAAATGTCGTTCTATCGATCATATAATCATAATATGGGTAATAATATGAGTTGGATTTATAATAATAGGAGTAATAAGTATAGTAATTGTCGTTCTATCGATCATTTAAGCATAATATGGCCAATAATATGAGTTAGATTGATGATAATAAGAGTAATAAGTATAGTAAATGTCGTGCTATCGATCATATCTGCATAATATGGTTAATAATATGAGTTAGATTGATAATAGTGAGTGTAATAAGTATAGTAATTGTCGTTCTGTCGATCATATAAGCATAATATGGCTAATAATATAAGTTAGATTGATAACAGTGAGTGTAATAAGTATAGTAATTGTCGTTCTATCGATCATATTAGCATAATATGGTAAATAATATGAATTAGATTGATAATAATAAGAGTAATAAGTATAGTATTTGTCGTTCTATCGATCATATAAGCATAATATGGCTAATAATATGAGTTAGATTTATAATAATAAGAGTAATAAGTATAGTAATTGTCGTTCTATCGATCATATAAGCATAATATGACTAATAATATGAGTTAGATTGATAATAATAAGAGTAATAAGTATAGTAATTGTCGTTCTATCGATCATATCTGCATAATATGGTTAATAACATGAGTTAGATTGATAATAGTGAGTGTAATAAGTATAGTAAATGTCGTTCTATCGATCATATAATCATAATATGGGTAATAATATGAGTTGGATTTATAATAATAGGAGTAATAAGTATAGTAATTGTCGTTCTATCGATCATTTAAGCATAATATGGCCAATAATATGAGTTAGATTGATGATAATAAGAGTAATAAGTATAGTAAATGTCGTGCTATCGATCATATCTGCATAATATGGTTAATAATATGAGTTAGATTGATAATAATAAGAGTAATGAGTATAGTAATTGTAGTTCTATAGATCATATCTGCATAATATGGTTAATAATATGACTTAGATTCATAATAAAAAGAGTAATAAGTATAGTAATTGTCGTTCTATCGATCATATCTGCATAATATGGTTAATAACATGAGTTAGATTGATAATAGTGAGTGTAATAAGTATAGTAAATGTCGTTCTATCGATCATATAATCATAATATGGGTAATAATATGAGTTGGATTTATAATAATAGGAGTAATAAGTATAGTAATTGTCGTTCTATCGATCATTTAAGCATAATATGGCCAATAATATGAGTTAGATTGATGATAATAAGAGTAATAAGTATAGTAATTGTCGTTCTATCGATCATGTAAGCATAATATGGGTAATAATATAAGTTAAATTGATAATAATAAGAGTAATAAGTATAGTAATTGCCGTTCTATCGATCATTTAAGCATAATATGGCCAATAATATGAGTTAGATTGATGATAATAAGAGTAATAAGTATAGTAAATGTCGTGCTATCGATCATATCTGCATAATATGGTTAATAATATGAGTTAGATTGATAATAGTGAGTGTAATGTGTATAGTAAATGTCGTGCTATCAATCATATCTGCATAATATGGTTAATAATATGAGTTAGATTCATAATAATAAGAGTAATAGGTATAGCAAATGTCGTGCTATCGATCATTTCTGCATAATATGGTTAATAATATGAGTTAGATTGATAATAATAAGAGTAATAAGTAGAGTAATTGTCGGTCTATCGATCATTTAAGCATAATATGGCTAATAATATGAGTTAGATTGATAATAATAAGAGTAATGAGTATAGTAATTGTAGTTCTATCGATCATATCTGCATTATATGGTTAATAATATGAGTTAGATTGATAATAATAAGAGTAATAAGTATAGTAATTGTAGTTCTATTGCTCATATAAGCATAATATGGCTAATAATATGAGTTAGATTGATAATAATAAGAGTAATGAGTATAGCAATTGTAGTTCAATCGATCATATCTGCATTATATAGTTAATAATATGAGTTAGATTGATAATAATAAGAGTAATAAGTATAGTAATTGTCGTTCTATCGATATTATAAGCATAATATGGCTAATAATATGAGTTAGATTGATAATAATAACAGTAATGTGTATAGTAAATGTCGTGCTACCGATCATATCTGCATAATATGGTTAATAATATGAGTTAGATTGATAATAGTAAGAGTAATGTGTATAGTAAATGTCGTGCTATCGATCATATCTGCACAATATGGTTAATAATATGAGTTAGATTGATAACAGCGAGTGTAATAAGTATAGTAATTGTCGTTCTATCGATCATATTAGCATAATATGGTTAATAATATGAATTAGATTGATAATAATAAGAGTAATAAGTGTAGTAATTTTCGTTCTATCGATCATATAAGCATAATATGGTTAAGAATATGAGTTAGATTGATAATAATAAGAGTAATAAGTAGAGTAATTGTCGTTCTATCGATCATATAAGCATAATATGGCTAATAATATGAGTTAGATTGATAATAATAAGAGTAATGAGTATAGTAATTGTAGTTCTATCGATCATATCTGCATAATATGGTTAATAATATGAGTTAGATTCATAATAATAAGAGTAATAAGTATAGTAATTGTCGTTCTATCGATCATGTAAGCATAATATGGGTAATAATATAAGTTAAATTGATAATAATAAGAGTAATAAGTATAGTAATTGCCGTTCTATCGATCATTTAAGCATAATATGGCTAATAATATGAGTTAGATTGATAATACTAAGAGTAGTGAGTATAGTAATTCTCGTTCTATCGATCATATAAGCATAATATGGCCAATAATATGAGTTAGATTGATAATAATAAGAGTAATGAGTATAGTAATTGTAGTTCCATCGATCATATCTGCATAATATGGTTGATAATATGAGTTAGATTGATAATAATAAGAGTAATAAGTATAGTAATTGTCGTTCTATCGATATTATAAGCATAATATGGCTAATAATATGAGTTAGATTGATAATAATAAGAGTAATGAGTATAGTAATTGTCGTTCTATCGATCATATAAGCATAATGTGGCTAATAATATGGGTTAGATTGATAATAATAAGAGTAATGAGTATAGTAATTGTAGTTCTATCGATCATTTAAGCATAATATGGCTAATAATATGAGTTGGATTGATAATAATAAAAGTAATAAGTATAGTAATTGTCGTTCTATCGATAACATAAGCATAATATGGCTAATAATATGGGTAAGATTGATAATACTAAGAGTAGTGAGTATAGTAATTCTCGTTCTATCGATCATAGAAGCATAATATGGCTAATAATATGAGTTAGATTGATAATAATAAGAGTAATGAGTATAGTAATTGTAGTTCTATTGCTCATATAAGCATAATATGGCTAATAATATGAGTTAGATTCATAATAATTCGAGTAATAAGTATAGTAATTGTCGTCCTATCGATCATTTAAGCATAATATGGCTAATAATATGAGTTAGATTGATAATAATAAGAGTAGTAAGTATAGTAAATGTCGTGCTATCGATCATATCTGCGTAATATGGTTAATAATATGAGTTTGATTGATAATAGTGAGTGTAATAAGTATAGTAATTGTCGTTCTGTCGATCATATAAGCATAATATGGCTAATAATATGAGTTAGATTGATAATAATAAGAGTAATGAGTATAGTAATTTTCGTTCTATCGATCATATAAGCATAATATGGCTAATAATATGAGTTAGATTGATAATAATAAGAGTAATGAGTATAGTAATTGTAGTTCTATAGATCATATCTGCATAATATGGTTAATAATATGAGTTAGATTCATAATAATAAGAGTAATAGGTATAGCAAATGTCGTGCTATCGATCATATCCGCATAATATGGTTAATAATATGAGTTAGATTGATAATAATAAGAGTAATAAGTAGAGTAATTGTCGTTCTATCGATCATATAAGCATAATATGGCTAATAATATGAGTTAGATTGATAATAATAAGAGTAATAAATATAGTAATTGTCGTTCTATCGATCATTTAAGCATAATATGGCTAATAATGTGAGTTAGATTGATAGTAATAACAGTAATAAGTATAGTAATTGTCGTGCTATCGATAATATAAGCATAATATGGTTAATAATATGAGTTAGATTGATAATACTCAGAGTAGTGAGTATAGTAATTCTCGTTCTATCGATCATATAAGCATAATATGGCTAATAATATGAGTTAGATTGATAATAATAAGAGTAATGAGTACAGTAATTGTCGTTCTATCGATCATATAAGCATAATATGGCTAATAATATGAGTTAGATTGATAATACTAAGAGTAGTGAGTATAGTAATTGTAGTTCTATCGATCATTTAAGCATAATATGGCTAATAATATGAGTTGGATTGATAATAATAAAAGTAATACGTATAGTAATTGTCGTTCTATCGATCATATCTGCATAATATGGTTAATAACATGAGTTAGATTGATAATAGTGAGTGTAATAAGTATAGTAAATGTCGTTCTATCGATCATATAATCATAATATGGGTAATAATATGAGTTGGATTTATAATAATGAGAGTAATAAGTATAGTAATTGTCGTTCTATCGATCATTTAAGCATAATATGGCCAATAATATGAGTTAGATTGATGATAATAAGAGTAATAAGTATAGTAAATGTCGTGCTATTGATCATATCTGCATAATATGGTTAATAATATGAGTTAGATTGATAATAGTGAGTGTAATAAGTATAGTAATTGTCGTTCTGTCGATCATATAAGCATAATATGGCTAATAATATGAGTTAGATTGATAATAATAAGAGTAATGAGTATAGTAATTGTCGTTCTATCGATCATATAAGCATAATATGGCTAATAATATGAGTTAGATTGATAATAATAAGAGTAATGAGTATAGTAATTCTCGTTCTATCGATCATAGAAGCATAATATGGCTAATAATATGAGTTAGATTGATAATAATAAGAGTAATGAGTATAGTAATTGTAGTTCTATCGATCATATCTGCATAATATGGTTAATAATATGTGTTAGATTGATAATAATAAGAGTAATAAGTATAGTAATTGTCGTTCTATCGATCATATAAGCATAATATGGCTAATAATATGAGTTATTTTGATAATAATAAGAGTAATAAGTATAGTGATTGTCGTTCTATCGATCAAATTTGCATAATATGGTTAATAATATGAGTTAGATTGATAACAGTGAGTGTAATAAGTATAGTAATTATCGTTCTCTCGATCATATTAGCATAATATGGCTAATAATATGAGTTAGATTGATAATACTAAGAGTAGTGAGTATAGTAATTGTAGTTCTATCGATCATTTAAGCATAATATGGCTAATAATATGAGTTGGATTGATAATAATAAAAATAATAAGTATAGTAATTGTCGTTCTATCGATAATATAAGCATAATATGGCTAATAATATGAGTTAGATTGATAATACTAAGAGAAGTGAGTATAGTAATTCTCGTTCTATCGATCATAGAAGCATAATATGGCTAATAATATGAGTTAGATTGATAATAATAAGAGTAATGAGTATAGTAATTGTAGTTCTATCGATCATATCTGCATTATATGGTTAATAATATGAGTTAGATTGATAATAATAAGAGTAATAAGTATAGTAATTGTAGTTCTATTGCTCATATAAGCATAATATGGCTAATAATATGAGTTAGATTCATAATAATAAGAGTAGTGAGTATAGTAATTCTCGTTCTATCGATCATATAAGCATAATATGGCTAATAATTAGGATTAGATTGATAATAATAAGAGTAATGAGTATAGTAATTGTAGTTCTATCGATCATTTAAGCATAATATGGCTAGTAATATGAGTTAGATTGATAATAATAACAGTAATAAGTATAGTAATTGGCGTTCTATCGATATTATAAGCATAATATGGCTAATAATAAGAGTTAGATTGATATTAATAAGAGTAATGAGTATAGTAATTGTAGTTCTATCGATCATATCTGCATAATATGGTTAATAATATGAGTTAGATTGATAACAGTGAGTGTAATAAGTATAGTAATTGTCGTTCTGTCGATCATATTAGCATAATATAGCTAATAATATGGGTTAGATTGATAATAATAAGAGTATTGAGTATAGTAATTGTAGTTCTATCGATCATTTAAGCATAATATGGCTAATAATAAGAGTAAGATTGATAATATTAAGAGTAGTGAGTATAGTAATTCTCGTTCTATCGATCATATAAGCATAATATGGCTAATAATATGAGTTAGATTGATAATAATAAGAGTAATAAGTATAGTAATTGTAGTTCTATTGCTCATATAAGCATAATATGGCTAATAATATGAGTTAGATTCATAATAATAAGAGTAATAAGTATAGTAATTGTCGTTCTATCGATCATTTAAGCATAATATGGCTAATAATATGAGTTAGATTGATAATAATAAGAGTAGTAAGTATAGTAAATGTCGTGCTATCGATCATATCTGCGTAATATGGTTAGTAATACGAGTTAGATTGATAATAGTGAGTGTAATAAGTATAGTAATTGTCGTTCTGTCGATCATATAAGCATAATATGGCTAATAATATGAGTTAGATTGATAATAATAAGAGTAATGAGTATAGTAATTTTCGTTCTATCGACCATATAAGCATAATATGGCTAATAATATGAGTTAGATTGATAATAATAAGAGTAATGAGTATAGTAATTGTAGTTCTTTAGATCATATCTGCATAATATGGTTAATAATATGAGTTAGATTCATAATAATAAGAGTAATAGGTATAGCAAATGTCGTGCTATCGATCATATCTGCATTATATGGTTAATAATATGAGTTAGATTGATAATAATAAGAGTAATAAGTATAGTAATTGTAGTTCTATTGCTCATATAAGCATAATATGGCTAATAATATGAGTTAGATTCATAATAATAAGAGTAGTGAGTATAGTAATTCTCGTTCTATCGATCATATAAGCATAATATGGCTAATAATTAGGATTAGATTGATAATAATAAGAGTAATGAGTATAGTAATTGTAGTTCTATCGATCATTTAAGCATAATATGGCTAGTAATATGAGTTAGATTGATAATAATAACAGTAATAAGTATAGTAATTGGCGTTCTATCGATATTATAAGCATAATATGGCTAATAATAAGAGTTAGATTGATATTAATAAGAGTAATGAGTATAGTAATTGTAGTTCTATCGATCATATCTGCATAATATGGTTAATAATATGAGTTAGATTGATAACAGTGAGTGTAATAAGTATAGTAATTGTCGTTCTGTCGATCATATTAGCATAATATAGCTAATAATATGGGTTAGATTGATAATAATAAGAGTATTGAGTATAGTAATTGTAGTTCTATCGATCATTTAAGCATAATATGGCTAATAATAAGAGTAAGATTGATAATATTAAGAGTAGTGAGTATAGTAATTCTCGTTCTATCGATCATATAAGCATAATATGGCTAATAATATGAGTTAGATTGATAATAATAAGAGTAATAAGTATAGTAATTGTAGTTCTATTGCTCATATAAGCATAATATGGCTAATAATATGAGTTAGATTCATAATAATAAGAGTAATAAGTATAGTAATTGTCGTTCTATCGATCATTTAAGCATAATATGGCTAATAATATGAGTTAGATTGATAATAATAAGAGTAGTAAGTATAGTAAATGTCGTGCTATCGATCATATCTGCGTAATATGGTTAGTAATACGAGTTAGATTGATAATAGTGAGTGTAATAAGTATAGTAATTGTCGTTCTGTCGATCATATAAGCATAATATGGCTAATAATATGAGTTAGATTGATAATAATAAGAGTAATGAGTATAGTAATTTTCGTTCTATCGATCATATAAGCATAATATGGCTAATAATATGAGTTAGATTGATAATAATAAGAGTAATGAGTATAGTAATTGTAGTTCTTTAGATCATATCTGCATAATATGGTTAATAATATGAGTTAGATTCATAATAATAAGAGTAATAGGTATAGCAAATGTCGTGCTATCGATCATATCCGCATAATATGGTTAATAATATGAGTTAGATTGATAATAATAAGAGTAATAAGTAGAGTAATTGTCGTTCTATCGATCATATAAGCATAATATGGCTAATAATATGAGTTAGATTGATAATACTAAGAGTAGTGAGTATAGTAATTGTAGTTCTATCGATCATTTAAGCATAATATGGCTAATAATATGAGTTGGATTGATAATAATAAAAGTAATAAGTATAGTAATTGTCGTTCTATCGATAATATAAGCATAATATGGCTAATAATATGAGTAAGATTGATAATACTAAGAGTAGTGAGTATAGTAATTCTCGTTCTATCGATCATAGAAGCATAATATGGCTAATAATATGAGTTAGATTGATAATAATAAGAGTAATGAGTATAGTAATTGTAGTTCTATCGATCATATCTGCATAATATGGTTAATAATATGAGTTAGATTGATAATAATAAGAGTAATAAGTATAGTAATTGGAGTTCTATTGCTCATATAAGCATAATATGGCTAATAATATGAGTTAGATTCATAATAATTCGAGTAATAAGTATAGTAATTGTCGTTCTATCGATCATTTAAGCATAATATGGCTAATAATATGAGTTAGATTGATAATAATAAGAGTAGTAAGTATAGTAAATGTCGTGCTATCGATCATATCTGCGTAATATGGTTAACAATATGAGTTAGATTGATAATAGTGAGTGTAATAAGTATAGTAATTGTCGTTCTGTCGATCATATAAGCATAATATGGCTAATAATATGAGTTAGATTGATAATAATAAGAGTAATGAGTATAGTAATTTTCGTTCTATCGATCATATAAGCATAATATGGCTAATAATATGAGTTAGATTGATAATAATAAGAGTAATGAGTATAGTAATTGTAGTTCTATCGATCATATCTGCATAATATGGTTAATAATATGAGTTAGATTGATAATAATAAGAGTAATAAGTATAGTAATTGGAGTTCTATTGCTCATATAAGCATAATATGGCTAATAATATGAGTTAGATTCATAATAATTCGAGTAATAAGTATAGTAATTGTCGTTCTATCGATCATTTAAGCATAATATGGCTAATAATATGAGTTAGATTGATAATAATAAGAGTAATAAGTATAGTAATTGTCGTTCTATCGATAATATAAGCATAATATGGCTAATAATATGAGTAAGATTGATAATACTAAGAGTAGTGAGTATAGTAATTCTCGTTCTATCGATCATAGAAGCATAATATGGCTAATAATATGAGTTAGATTGATAATAATAAGAGTAATGAGTATAGTAATTGTAGTTCTATCGATCATATCTGCATAATATGGTTAATAATATGAGTTAGATTGATAATAATAAGAGTAATAAGTATAGTAATTGGAGTTCTATTGCTCATATAAGCATAATATGGCTAATAATTTGAGTTAGATTCATAATAATTCGAGTAATAAGTATAGTAATTGTCGTTCTATCGATCATTTAAGCATAATATGGCTAATAATATGAGTTAGATTGATAATAATAAGAGTAGTAAGTATAGTAAATGTCGTGCTATCGATCATATCTGCGTAATATGGTTAATAATATGAGTTAGATTGATAATAGTGAGTGTAATAAGTATAGTAATTGTCGTTCTGTCGATCATATAAGCATAATATGGCTAATAATATGAGTTAGATTGATAATAATAAGTGTAATGAGTATAGTAATTTTCGTTCTATCGATCATATAAGCATAATATGGCTAATAATATGAGTTAGATTGATAATAATAAGAGTAATGAGTATAGTAATTGTAGTTCTATAGATCATATCTGCATAATATGGTTAATAATATGAGTTAGATTCATAATAATAAGAGTAATAGGTATAGCAAATGTCGTGCTATCGATCATATCCGCATAATATGGTTAATAATATGAGTTAGATTGATAATAATAAGAGTAATAAGTAGAGTAATTGTCGTTCTATCGATCATATAAGCATAATATGGCTAATAATATGAGTTAGATTGATAATAATAAGAGTAATAAGTATAGCAATTGTCGTTCTATCGATCATTTAAGCATAATATGGCTAATAATGTGAGTTAGATTGATAGTAATAACAGTAATAAGTATAGTAATTGTCGTGCTATCGATAATATAAGCATAATATGGTTAATAATATGAGTTAGATTGATAATGCTCAGAGTAGTGAGTATAGTAATTCTCGTTCTATCGATCATATAAGCATAATATGGCTAATAATATGAGTTAGATTGTTAATAATAAGAGTAATGAGTATAGTAATTGTCGTTCTATCGATCATATAAGCATAATATGGCTAATAATATGAGTTAGATTGATAATACTAAGAGTAGTGAGTATAGTAATTGTAGTTCTATCGATCATTTAAGCATAATATGGCTAATAATATGAGTTGGATTGATAATAATAAAAGTAATACGTATAGTAATTGTCGTTCTATCAATAATCTAAGCATAATATGGCTAATAATATGAGTTAGATTGATAATACTAAGAGTAGTGAGTATAGTAATTCTCGTTCTATCGATCATAGAAGCATAATATGGCTAATAATATGAGGTAGATTGATAATAATAAGAGTAATGAGTATAGTAATTGTAGTTCTATCGATCATATTAGCATAATATGGTAAATAATATGAATTAGATTGATAATAATAAGAGTAATAAGTATAGTATTTGTCGTTCTATCGATCATATAAGCATAATATGGCTAATAATATGAGTTAGATTTATAATAATAAGAGTAATAAGTATAGTAATTGTCGTTCTATCGATCATATAAGCATAATATGGCTAATAATATGAGTTAGATTGATAATAATAAGAGTAATAAGTATAGTAATTGTCGTTCTATCGATCATATCTGCATAATATGGTTAATAACATGAGTTAGATTGATAATAGTGAGTGTAATAAGTATAGTAAATGTCGTTCTATCGATCATATAATCATAATATGGGTAATAATATGAGTTGGATTTATAATAATAGGAGTAATAAGTATAGTAATTGTCGTTCTATCGATCATTTAAGCATAATATGGCCAATAATATGAGTTAGATTGATGATAATAAGAGTAATAAGTATAGTAAATGTCGTGCTATCGATCATATCTGCATAATATGGTTAATAATATGAGTTTGATTGATAATAGTGAGTGTAATAAGTATAGTAATTGTCGTTCTGTCGATCATATAAGCATAATATGGCTAATAATATAAGTTAGATTGATAACAGTGAGTGTAATAAGTATAGTAATTGTCGTTCTATCGATCATATTAGCATAATATGGTAAATAATATGAATTAGATTGATAATAATAAGAGTAATAAGTATAGTATTTGTCGTTCTATCGATCATATAATCATAATATGGGTAATAATATGAGTTGGATTTATAATAATAGGAGTAATAAGTATAGTAATTGTCGTTCTATCGATCATTTAAGCATAATATGGCCAATAATATGAGTTAGATTGATGATAATAAGAGTAATAAGTATAGTAAATGTCGTGCTATCGATCATATCTGCATAATATGGTTAATAATATGAGTTAGATTGATAATAGTGAGTGTAATAAGTATAGTAATTGTCGTTCTGTCGATCATATAAGCATAATATGGCTAATAATATAAGTTAGATTGATAATAATAAGAGTAATGAGTATAGTAATTGTGGTTCTATCGATCATATAAGCATAATATGGCTAATAATATGAGTTAGATTGATAATAATAAGAGTAATGAGTATAGTAATTGTAGTTCTATAGATCATATCTGCATAATATGGTTAATAATATGACTTAGATTCATAATAAAAAGAGTAATAAGTATAGTAATTGTCGTTCTATCGATCATATAAGCATAATAAGGCTAATAATATGAGTTAGATTGATAATAATAAGAGTAATAAGTATAGTAATTGTCGTTCTATCGATCATATCTGCATAATATGGTTAATAACATGAGTTAGATTGATAATAGTGAGTGTAATAAGTATAGTAAATGTCGTTCTATCGATCATATAATCATAATATGGGTAATAATATGAGTTGGATTTATAATAATAGGAGTAATAAGTATAGTAATTGTCGTTCTATCGATCATTTAAGCATAATATGGCCAATAATATGAGTTAGATTGATGATAATAAGAGTAATAAGTATAGTAAATGTCGTGCTATCGATCATATCTGCATAATATGGTTAATAATATGAGTTAGATTGATAATAGTGAGTGTAATGTGTATAGTAAATGTCGTGCTATCGATCATATCTGCATAATATGGTTAATAATATGAGTTAGATTCATAATAATAAGAGTAATAGGTATAGCAAATGTCGTGCTATCGATCATTTCTGCATAATATGGTTAATAATATGAGTTAGATTGATAATAATAAGAGTAATAAGTAGAGTAATTGTCGGTCTATCGATCATTTAAGCATAATATGGCTAATAATATGAGTTAGATTGATAATAATAAGAGTAATGAGTATAGTAATTGTAGTTCTATCGATCATATCTGCATTATATGGTTAATAATATGAGTTAGATTGATAATAATAAGAGTAATAAGTATAGTAATTGTAGTTCTATTGCTCATATAAGCATAATATGGCTAATAATATGAGTTAGATTGATAATAATAAGAGTAATGAGTATAGCAATTGTAGTTCAATCGATCATATCTGCATTATATAGTTAATAATATGAGTTAGATTGATAATAATAAGAGTAATAAGTATAGTAATTGTCGTTCTATCGATATTATAAGCATAATATGGCTAATAATATGAGTTAGATTGATAATAATAACAGTAATGTGTATAGTAAATGTCGTGCTACCGATCATATCTGCATAATATGGTTAATAATATGAGTTAGATTGATAATAGTAAGAGTAATGTGTATAGTAAATGTCGTGCTATCGATCATATCTGCACAATATGGTTAATAATATGAGTTAGATTGATAACAGCGAGTGTAATAAGTATAGTAATTGTCGTTCTATCGATCATATTAGCATAATATGGTTAATAATATGAATTAGATTGATAATAATAAGAGTAATAAGTGTAGTAATTTTCGTTCTATCGATCATATAAGCATAATATGGTTAAGAATATGAGTTAGATTGATAATAATAAGAGTAATAAGTAGAGTAATTGTCGTTCTATCGATCATATAAGCATAATATGGCTAATAATATGAGTTAGATTGATAATAATAAGAGTAATGAGTATAGTAATTGTAGTTCTATCGATCATATCTGCATAATATGGTTAATAATATGAGTTAGATTCATAATAATAAGAGTAATAAGTATAGTAATTGTCGTTCTATCGATCATGTAAGCATAATATGGGTAATAATATAAGTTAAATTGATAATAATAAGAGTAATAAGTATAGTAATTGCCGTTCTATCGATCATTTAAGCATAATATGGCTAATAATATGAGTTAGATTGATAATACTAAGAGTAGTGAGTATAGTAATTCTCGTTCTATCGATCATATAAGCATAATATGGCCAATAATATGAGTTAGATTGATAATAATAAGAGTAATGAGTATAGTAATTGTAGTTCCATCGATCATATCTGCATAATATGGTTGATAATATGAGTTAGATTGATAATAATAAGAGTAATAAGTATAGTAATTGTCGTTCTATCGATATTATAAGCATAATATGGCTAATAATATGAGTTAGATTGATAATAATAAGAGTAATGAGTATAGTAATTGTCGTTCTATCGATCATATAAGCATAATGTGGCTAATAATATGGGTTAGATTGATAATAATAAGAGTAATGAGTATAGTAATTGTAGTTCTATCGATCATTTAAGCATAATATGGCTAATAATATGAGTTAGATTCATAATAATAACAGTAATAAGTATAGTAATTGGCGTTCTATCGATATTATAAGCATAATATGGCTAATAATAAGAGTTAGATTGATAATACTCAGAGTAGTGAGTATAGTAATTCTCGTTCTATCGATCATATAAGCATAATATGGCTAATAATATGAGTTAGATTGATAATAATAAGAGTAATAAGAATAGTAATTGTCGTTGTATCGATCATTTAAGCATAATATGGCTAATAATATGAGTCAGATTGATAGTAATAACAGTAATAAGTATAGTAATTGTCGTTCTGTCGATAATATAAGCATAATATGGCTAATAATATGAGTTAGATTGATAATAATAAGAGTAGTAAGTATAGTAAATGTCGTGCTATCGATCATATCTGCGTAATATGGTTAGTAATATGAGTTAGATTGATAATAGTGAGTGTAATAAGTATAGTAATTGTCGTTCTGTCGATCATATAAGCATAATATGGCTAATAATATGAGTTAGATTGATAATACTAAGAGTAGTGAGTATAGTAATTGTAGTTCTATCGATCATTTAAGCATAATATGGCTAATAATATGAGTTGGATTGATAATAATAAAAGTAATAAGTATAGTAATTGTCGTTCTATCGATAACATAAGCATAATATGGCTAATAATATGGGTAAGATTGATAATACTAAGAGTAGTGAGTATAGTAATTCTCGTTCTATCGATCATAGAAGCATAATATGGCTAATAATATGAGTTAGATTGATAATAATAAGAGTAATGAGTATAGTAATTGTAGTTCTATTGCTCATATAAGCATAATATGGCTAATAATATGAGTTAGATTCATAATAATTCGAGTAATAAGTATAGTAATTGTCGTCCTATCGATCATTTAAGCATAATATGGCTAATAATATGAGTTAGATTGATAATAATAAGAGTAGTAAGTATAGTAAATGTCGTGCTATCGATCATATCTGCGTAATATGGTTAATAATATGAGTTAGATTGATAATAGTGAGTGTAATAAGTATAGTAATTGTCGTTCTGTCGATCATATAAGCATAATATGGCTAATAATATGAGTTAGATTGATAATAATAAGAGTAATGAGTATAGTAATTTTCGTTCTATCGATCATATAAGCATAATATGGCTAATAATATGAGTTAGATTGATAATAATAAGAGTAATGGGTATAGTAATTGTAGTTCTATAGATCATATCTGCATAATATGGTTAATAATATGAGTTAGATTCATAATAATAAGAGTAATAGGTATAGCAAATGTCGTGCTATCGATCATATCCGCATAATATGGTTAATAATATGAGTTAGATTGATAATAATAAGAGTAATAAGTAGAGTAATTGTCGTTCTATCGATCATATAAGCATAATATGGCTAATAATATGAGTTAGATTGATAATAATAAGAGTAATAAATATAGTAATTGTCGTTCTATCGATCATTTAAGCATAATATGGCTAATAATGTGAGTTAGATTGATAGTAATAACAGTAATAAGTATAGTAATTGTCGTGCTATCGATAATATAAGCATAATATGGTTAATAATATGAGTTAGATTGATAATACTCAGAGTAGTGAGTATAGTAATTCTCGTTCTATCGATCATATAAGCATAATATGGCTAATAATATGAGTTAGATTGATAATAATAAGAGTAATGAGTACAGTAATTGTCGTTCTATCGATCATATAAGCATAATATGGCTAATAATATGAGTTAGATTGATAATACTAAGAGTAGTGAGTATAGTAATTGTAGTTCTATCGATCATTTAAGCATAATATGGCTAATAATATGAGTTGGATTGATAATAATAAAAGTAATACGTATAGTAATTGTCGTTCTATCGATCATATCTGCATAATATGGTTAATAACATGAGTTAGATTGATAATAGTGAGTGTAATAAGTATAGTAAATGTCGTTCTATCGATCATATAATCATAATATGGGTAATAATATGAGTTGGATTTATAATAAAAAGAGTAATAAGTATAGTAATTGTCGTTCTATCGATCATTTAAGCATAATATGGCCAATAATATGAGTTAGATTGATGATAATAAGAGTAATAAGTATAGTAAATGTCGTGCTATTGATCATATCTGCATAATATGGTTAATAATATGAGTTAGATTGATAATAGTGAGTGTAATAAGTATAGTAATTGTCGTTCTGTCGATCATATAAGCATAATATGGCTAATAATATGAGTTAGATTGATAATAATAAGAGTAATGAGTATAGTAATTGTCGTTCTATCGATCATATAAGCATAATATGGCTAATAATATGAGTTAGATTGATAATAATAAGAGTAATGAGTATAGTAATTGTAGTTCTATAGATCATATCTGCATAATATGGCTAATAATATGGGTAAGATTGATAATACTAAGAGAAGTGAGTATAGTAATTGTAGTTCTATCGATCATATCTGCATAATATGGTTAATAATATGAGTTAGATTGATAATAATAAGAGTAATAAGTATAGTAATTGTAGTTCTATCGATCATATCTGCATAATATGGTTAATAATATGAGTTAGGTTGATAATAAGAAGAGTAATAAGTATAGTGATTGTCGTTCTACCGATCAAATTTGCATAATATGGTTAATAATATGAGTTAGATTGATAACAGTGAGTGTAATAAGTATAGGAATTGTAGTTCTCTCGATCATATTAGCATAATATGGCTAGTAGTATGAGTTAGATTGATAATACTAAGAGTAGTGAGTATAGTAATTGTATTTCTATCGATCATTTAAGCATAATATGGCTAATAATATGAGTTGGATTGATAATAATAAAAGTAATAAGTATAGTAATTGTCGTTCTATCGATAATATAAGCATAATATGGCTAATAATATGAGTAAGATTGATAATACTAAGAGTAGTGAGTATAGTAATTCTCGTTCTATCGATCATAGAAGCATAATATGGCTAATAATATGAGTTAGATTGATAATAATAAGAGTAATGAGTATAGTAATTGTAGTTCTATCGATCATATCTGCATAATATGGTTAATAATATGAGTTAGATTGATAATAATAAGAGTAATAAGTATAGTAATTGTAGTTCTATTGCTCATATAAGCATAATATGGCTAATAATATGAGTTAGATTCATAATAATAAGAGTAATAAGTATAGTAATTGTCGTTCTATCGATCATTTAAGCATAATATGGCTAATAATATGAGTTAGATTGATAATAATAAGAGTAGTAAGTATAGTAAATGTCGTGCTATCGATCATATCTGCGTAATATGGTTAGTAATATGAGTTAGATTGATAATAGTGAGTGTAATAAGTATAGTAATTGTCGTTCTGTCGATCATATAAGCATAATATGGCTAATAATATGAGTTAGATTGATAATACTAAGAGTAGTGAGTATAGTAATTGTAGTTCTATCGATCATTTAAGCACAATATGGCTAATAATATGAGTTGGATTGATAATAATAAAAGTAATAAGTATAGTAATTGTCGTTCTATCGATAATATAAGCATAATATGGCTAATAATATGGGTAAGATTGATAATACTAAGAGTAGTGAGTATAGTAATTCTCGTTCTATCGATCATAGAAGCATAATATGGCTAATAATATGAGTTAGATTGATAATAATAAGAGTAATGAGTATAGTAATTGTAGTTCTATTGCTCATATAAGCATAATATGGCTAATAATATGAGTTAGATTCATAATAATTCGAGTAATAAGTATAGTAATTGTCGTCCTATCGATCATTTAAGCATAATATGGCTAATAATATGAGTTAGATTGATAATAATAAGAGTAGTAAGTATAGTAAATGTCGTGCTATCGATCATATCTGCGTAATATGGTTAATAATATGAGTTAGATTGATAATAGTGAGTGTAATAAGTATA
>NW_027473676.1:107100-178322 GCF_050947335.1 Megachile rotundata
GTCGTTCTATCGATCATATCTGCATAATATGGTTAATAATATGAGTTAGTTTGATAATAATAAGAGTAATGAGTATAGTAATTGTCGTCCTATCGATCATATCCACATAATATGGCCAATAATATGAGTTAGATTGATAATAATAACAGTAATAAGTATAGTAATTGTCGTTCTCTCGATCATATAAGCATAATATGGCTAATAATATGAGTTAGATTGATAATAATGAGAGTAACAAGTATAGTAATTGTCGTTCAATCGGTCATATAAGCATAATATGGCTAATAATATAAGTTAGATTGATAATAATAAGAGTAATAAGTATAGTAATTGTCGTTCTATCGATCATATAAGCATAATATGGCTAATAATATGAGTTAGATTGATAATAATAAGAGTAACAAGTGTAGTAGTTGTCGTTCTATCGATAATATAAGCATAATATGGCTAATAATATGAGTTAGATTGATAATAGTAAGAGTAATAAGTATAGTAATTGTCGTCCTATCAATCATATCCACATAATATGGCCAATAATATGAGTTAGATTGATTATAATAAGAGTAATGAGTGTAGTAATCGTCGTCCTATCGATCATATCCACATAATATGGCCAATAATATGAGTTCGATTGATAATAATAAGAGAAACAAGTATAGTAATTGTCGTTCTATCGATAATATAAGCATAATATGGCTAATAATATGAGTTAGATTGATAATAATAAGAGTAATAAGTATAGTAATTGTCGTTCTATCGATCATATCTGCATAATATGGTTAATAATATGAGTTAGTTTGATAATAATAAGACAAACAAGTATAGTAATTGTCGTTCTATCGATCATATAAGCATAATATGGCTAATAATATGAGTTACATTGATAATAATGAGAGTAACAAGTATAGTAATTGTCGTTCAATCGGTCATATAAGCATAATATGGCTAATAATATAAGTTAGATTGGTAATAATAAGAGTAATAAGTATAGTAATTGTCGTTCTATCGATCATATAAGCATAATATGGCTAATAATATGAGTTTTGATAATAATAAGAGTAACAAGTATAGTAATTGTCGTTCTATCGATCATATAAGCATAATATGGCTAATAATATGAGTTACATTGATAATAATGAGAGTAACAAGTATAGTAATTGTCGTTCAATCGGTCATATAAGCATAATATGGCTAATAATATAAGTTAGATTAATAATAATAAGAGTAATAAGTATAGTAATTGTCGTTCTATCGATCATATAAGCATAATATGGCTAATAATATGAGTTTTGATAATAATAAGAGTAACAAGTGTAGTAGTTGTCGTTCTATCGATAATATAAGCATAATATGGCTAATAATATGAGTTAGATTGATAATAGTAAGAGTAATAAGTATAGTAATTGTCGTCCTATCAATCATATCCACATAATATGGCCAATAATATGAGTTAGATTGATTATAATAAGAGTAATGAGTATAGTAATCGTCGTCCTATCGATCATATCCACATAATATGGCCAATAATATGAGTTCGATTGATAATAATAAGAGAAACAAGTATAGTAATTGTCGTTCTATCGATAATATAAGCATAATATGGCTAATAATATGAGTTAGATTGATAATAATAAGAGTAACAAGTATAGTAATTGCCGTTCTATCGATCATATAAGCATAATATGGCTAATAATATGAGTTAGATTGATAATAATAAGAGTAATAAGTATATTAATCGTCGTTCTATCGATCATATGAGCATAATATGGCTAATATTATGAGTAAGATTGATAATAATAAGAGTAACAAGTATAGTAATTGTCGTTCTATCGATAATATAAGCATAATATGGCTAATAATATGAGTTAGATTGATAATAATAAGAGTAACAAGTATAGTAATTGTCGTTCTGTCGATCATATAAGCATAATATGGCTAATAATATGAGTTAGATTGATAATAGTAAGAGTAACAAGTGTAGTAGTTGTCGTTCTATCGATAATATAAGCATAATATGGCTAATAATATGAGTTAGATTAATAATAGTAAGAGTAATACGTATAGTAATTGTCGTCCTATCGATCATATCCACATAATATGGCTAATATTATGAGTAAGATTGATAATAATAAGAGTAACAAGTATAGTAATTGTCGTTCTATCGATAATATAAGCATAATATGGCTAATAATATGAGTTAGATTGATAATAATAAGAGTAATAAGTATAGTAATTGTCGTTCAATCGATCATATAAGCATAATGTGGCTAATAATATGAGTTAGATTGATAATAGTAAGAGTAATAAGTACAGTAATTGTCGTCCTATCGATCATATCCACATAATATGGCCAATAATATGAGTTAGATTGATAATAATAAGAGTAATAAGTATAGTAATTGTCGTTCTATCGATCATATAAGCATAATATGGCTAATAATATGAGTTTTGATAATAATAAGAGTAACAAGTGTAGTAGTTGTCGTTCTATCGATAATATAAGCATAATATGGCTAATAATATGAGTTAGATTGATAATAGTAAGAGTAATAAGTATAGTAATTGTCGTCCTATCAATCATATCCACATAATATGGCCAATAATATGAGTTAGATTGATTATAATAAGAGTAACGAGTATAGTAATTGTCGTTCTATCGATAATATAAGCATAATATGGATAATAATATGAGTTAGATTGATAATAATAAGAGTAATAAGTATAGTAATTGTCGTCCTATCGATCATATCCACATAATATGGCCAATTATATGAGTTAGGTTGATAATAATAAGAGTAATAAGTATAGTAATTGTCGTTCTATCGATCATATAAGCATAATATGGCTAATAATATGAGTTAGATTGATAATAATAAGAGTAACAACTATAGTAATTGTCCTTCTTTCGATAATATAGGCATAATATAGCTAATAATATGAGTTAGATTGATAATAATAAGCGTAACAAGTATAGTAATTGTCGTTCAATCGATCATACAAGCATAATATGGCTAATAATATGAGTTCGATTGATAATAGCAAGAGTAATAGGCATAGTGATTGTCGTTCTACCGATCATATCTGCATAATATGGTTAATAATATGAGTTAGATTGATAATAATAAGAGTAACAACTATAGTAATTGTCCTTCTATCGTTAATATAAGCATAATATGGCTAAAAATATGTGTTAGATTGATAATAGTAAGAGTAATAAGTATAGTAATTGTCGTTCAATCGATCATATAAGCATAATATGGCTAATAATATGAGTTAGATTAATAATAGTAAGAGTAATACGTATAGTAATTGTCGTCCTATCGATCATATCCACATAATATGGCCAATTATATGAGTTAGATTGATAATAATAAGAGTAATAAGTATAGTAATTGTCATTCTATCGATCATATAAGCATAATATGGCTAATAATATGAGTTAGATTGATAATAATAAGAGTAATAAGTATAGTAATTGTCGTCCTATCGATCATATCCACATAATATGGCCAATAATATTAGTTAGATTGATAATAATAAGAGTAATAAGTATAGTAATTGTCGTCCTATCGATCATATCCACATAATATGGCCAATAATATGAGTTAGATTGATAATACTAAGAGTAACAAGAATAGCAATTGTCGTTCCTTTAATAATATAAGCATAATATGGCTAATAATATGAGTTAGATTGATAATAATAAGAGTAACAAGTATAGTAATTGTCGTTCAATCGATCATATCAGCATAATATGGCTAATAATATGAGTTAGATTAATAATAGTAAGAGTAATACGTGTAGTAATTGTCGTCCTATCGATCATATCCACATAATATGGCCAATAATATGAGTTAGATTGATAATAATAAGAGTAATAAGTATAGTAATTGTCGTTCTATCGATCATATAAGCATAATATGGCTAATAATATGAGTTAGATTGATAATAGTAAGAGTAATAAGTATAGTAATTGTCGTTCTATCGATCATATCTGCATAATATGGCCAATAATATGAGTTAGATTGATAATAATAAGAGTAATAAGTATAGTAATTGTCGTTCTCTCGATCATATAAGCATAATATGGCTAATAATATGAGTTAGATTGATAATAATGAGAGTAACAAGTATAGTAATTGTCGTTCAATCGGTCATATAAGCATAATATGGCTAATAATATAAGTTAGATTGATAATAATAAGAGTAATAAGTATAGTAATTGTCGTCCTATCGATCATATAAGCATAATATGGCTAATAATATGAGTTAGATTGATAATAATAAGAGTAACAAGTGTAGTAGTTGTCGTTCTATCGATAATATAAGCATAATATGGCTAATAATATGAGTTAGATTGATAATAGTAAGAGTAATAAGTATAGTAATTGTCGTCCTATCAATCATATCCACATAATATGGCCAATAATATGAGTTAGATTGATTATAATAAGAGTAATGAGTGTAGTAATCGTCGTCCTATCGATCATATCCACATAATATGGCCAATAATATGAGTTCGATTGATAATAATAAGAGAAACAAGTATAGTAATTGTCGTTCTATCGATAATATAAGCATAATATGGCTAATAATATAAGTTAGATTGATAATAATAAGAGTAATAAGTATAGTAATTGTCGTTCTATCGATCATATAAGCATAATATGGCTAATAATATGAGTTAGATTGATAATAATAAGAGTAACAAGTGTAGTAGTTGTCGTTCAATCGGTCATATAAGCATAATATGGCTAATAATATAAGTTAGATTGATAATAATAAGAGTAATAAGTATAGTAATTGTCGTTCTATCGATCATATACGCATAATATGGCTAATAATATGAGTTAGATTGATAATAATAAGAGTAACAAGTGTAGTAGTTGTCGTTCTATCGATAATATAAGCATAATATGGCTAATAATATGAGTTAGATTGATAATAGTAAGAGTAATAAGTATAGTAATTGTCGTCCTATCAATCATATCCACATAATATGGCCAATAATATGAGTTAGATTGATTATAATAAGAGTAATGAGTGTAGTAATCGTCGTCCTATCGATCATATCCACATAATATGGCCAATAATATGAGTTCGATTGATAATAATAAGAGAAACAAGTATAGTAATTGTCGTTCTATCGATAATATAAGCATAATATGGCTAATAATATGAGTTAGATTGATAATAATAAGAGTAATAAGTATAGTAATTGTCGTTCTCTCGATCATATAAGCATAATATGGCTAATAATATGAGTTAGATTGATAATAATGAGAGTAACAAGTATAGTAATTGTCGTTCAATCGGTCATATAAGCATAATATGGCTAATAATATAAGTTAGATTGATAATAATAAGAGTAATAAGTATAGTAATTGTCGTTCTATCGATCATATAAGCATAATATGGCTAATAATATGAGTTAGATTGATAATAATAAGAGTAACAAGTGTAGTAGTTGTCGTTCTATCGATAATATAAGCATAATATGGCTAATAATATGAGTTAGATTGATAATAGTAAGAGTAATAAGTATAGTAATTGTCGTCCTATCAATCATATCCACATAATATGGCCAATAATATGAGTTAGATTGATTATAATAAGAGTAATGAGTGTAGTAATCGTCGTCCTATCGATCATATCCACATAATATGGCCAATAATATGAGTTCGATTGATAATAATAAGAGAAACAAGTATAGTAATTGTCGTTCTATCGATAATATAAGCATAATATGGCTAATAATATAAGTTAGATTGATAATAATAAGAGTAATAAGTATAGTAATTGTCGTTCTATCGATCATATAAGCATAATATGGCTAATAATATGAGTTAGATTGATAATAATAAGAGTAATAAGTATAGTAATTGTCGTTCTATCGATCATATAAGCATAATATGGCTAATAATATAAGTTAGATTGATAATAGTAAGAGTAATAAGTATAGTAATTGTCGTTCTATCGATCATATCTGCATAATATGGTTAATAATATGAGTTAGTTTGATAATAATAAGAGTAATGAGTATAGTAATTGTCGTCCTATCGATCATATCCACATAATATGGCCAATAATATGAGTTAGATTGATAATAATAACAGTAATAAGTATAGTAATTGTCGTTCTCTCGATCATATAAGCATAATATGGCTAATAATATGAGTTAGATTGATAATAATGAGAGTAACAAGTATAGTAATTGTCGTTCAATCGGTCATATAAGCATAATATGGCTAATAATATAAGTTAGATTGATAATAATAAGAGTAATAAGTATAGTAATTGTCGTTCTATCGATCATATAAGCATAATATGGCTAATAATATGAGTTAGATTGATAATAATAAGAGTAACAAGTGTAGTAGTTGTCGTTCTATCGATAATATAAGCATAATATGGCTAATAATATGAGTTAGATTGATAATAGTAAGAGTAATAAGTATAGTAATTGTCGTCCTATCAATCATATCCACATAATATGGCCAATAATATGAGTTAGATTGATTATAATAAGAGTAATGAGTGTAGTAATCGTCGTCCTATCGATCATATCCACATAATATGGCCAATAATATGAGTTCGATTGATAATAATAAGAGAAACAAGTATAGTAATTGTCGTTCTATCGATAATATAAGCATAATATGGCTAATAATATGAGTTAGATTGATAATAATAAGAGTAACAAGTATAGTAATTGTCGTTCTATCGATAATATAAGCATAATATGGCTAATAATATGAGTTAGATTGATAATAATAAGAGTAACAAGTGTAGTAGTTGTCGTTCTATCGATAATATAAGCATAATATGGCTAATAATATGAGTTAGATTAATAATAGTAAGAGTAATACGTATAGTAATTGTCGTCCTATCGATCATATCCACATAATATGGCTAATATTATGAGTAAGATTGATAATAATAAGAGTAACAAGTATAGTAATTGTCGTTCTATCGATAATATAAGCATAATATGGCTAATAATATGAGTTAGATTGATAATAATAAGAGTAATAAGTATAGTAATTGTCGTTCAATCGATCATATAAGCATAATGTGGCTAATAATATGAGTTAGATTGATAATAGTAAGAGTAATAGGTACAGTAATTGTCGTCCTATCGATCATATCCACATAATATGGCCAATAATATGAGTTAGATTGATAATAATAAGAGTAATAAGTATAGTAATTGTCGTTCTATCGATCATATAAGCATAATATGGCTAATAATATGAGTTTTGATAATAATAAGAGTAACAAGTGTAGTAGTTGTCGTTCTATCGATAATATAAGCATAATATGGCTAATAATATGAGTTAGATTGATAATAGTAAGAGTAATAAGTATAGTAATTGTCGTCCTATCAATCATATCCACATAATATGGCCAATAATATGAGTTAGATTGATTATAATAAGAGTAACGAGTATAGTAATTGTCGTTCTATCGATAATATAAGCATAATATGGCTAATAATATGAGTTAGATTGATAATAATAAGAGTAATAAGTATAGTAATTGTCGTCCTATCGATCATATCCACATAATATGGCCAATTATATGAGTTAGGTTGATAATAATAAGAGTAATAAGTATAGTAATTGTCGTTCTATCGATCATATAAGCATAATATGGCTAATAATATAAGTTAGATTGATAATAATAAGAGTAATAAGTATAGTAATTGTCGTCCTATCGATCATATAAGCATAATATGGCTAATAATATGAGTTAGATTGATAATAATAAGCGTAACAAGTATAGTAATTGTCGTTCAATCGATCATACAAGCATAATATGGCTAATAATATGAGTTAGATTGATAATAGTAAGAGTAATAAGTATAGTAATTGTCGTCCTATCAATCATATCCACATAATATGGCCAATAATATGAGTTAGATTGATTATAATAAGAGTAATGAGTGTAGTAATCGTCGTCCTATCGATCATATCCACATAATATGGCCAATAATATGAGTTCGATTGATAATAATAAGAGAAACAAGTATAGTAATTGTCGTTCTATCGATAATATAAGCATAATATGGCTAATAATATAAGTTAGATTGATAATAATAAGAGTAATAAGTATAGTAATTGTCGTTCTATCGATCATATAAGCATAATATGGCTAATAACATGAGTTAGATTGATAATAATAAGAGTAACAAGTGTAGTAGTTGTCGTTCAATCGGTCATATAAGCATAATATGGCTAATAATATAAGTTAGATTGATAATAATAAGAGTAATAAGTATAGTAATTGTCGTTCTATCGATCATATACGCATAATATGGCTAATAATATGAGTTAGATTGATAATAATAAGAGTAACAAGTGTAGTAGTTGTCGTTCTATCGATAATATAAGCATAATATGGCTAATAATATGAGTTAGATTGATAATAGTAAGAGTAATAAGTATAGTAATTGTCGTCCTATCAATCATATCCACATAATATGGCCAATAATATGAGTTAGATTGATTATAATAAGAGTAATGAGTGTAGTAATCGTCGTCCTATCGATCATATCCACATAATATGGCCAATAATATGAGTTCGATTGATAATAATAAGAGAAACAAGTATAGTAATTGTCGTTCTATCGATAATATAAGCATAATATGGCTAATAATATGAGTTAGATTGATAATAATAAGAGTAACAAGTATAGTAATTGTCGTTCTATCGATCATATAAGCATAATATGGCTAATAATATGAGTTAGATTGATAATAATAAGAGTAACAAGTATAGTAATTGTCGTTCAATCGATCATATCAGCATAATATGGCTAATAATATGAGTTAGATTAATAATAGTAAGAGTAATACGTGTAGTAATTGTCGTCCTATCGATCATATCCACATAATATGGCCAATAATATGAGTTAGATTGATAATAATAAGAGTAATAAGTATAGTAATTGTCGTTCTATCGATCATATAAGCATAATATGGCTAATAATATGAGTTAGATTGATAATAGTAAGAGTAATAAGTATAGTAATTGTCGTTCTATCGATCATATCTGCATAATATGGCCAATAATATGAGTTAGATTGATAATAATAAGAGTAATAAGTATAGTAATAGTCGTTCTCTCGATCATATAAGCATAATATGGCTAATAATATGAGTTAGATTGATAATAATGAGAGTAACAAGTATAGTAATTGTCGTTCAATCGGTCATATAAGCATAATATGGCTAATAATATAAGTTAGATTGATAATAATAAGAGTAATAAGTATAGTAATTGTCGTTCTATCGATCATATAAGCATAATATGGCTAATAATATGAGTTAGATTGATAATAATAAGCGTAACAAGTATAGTAATTGTCGTTCAATCGATCATACAAGCATAATATGGCTAATAATATGAGTTAGATTGATAATAGTAAGAGTAATAAGTATAGTAATTGTCGTCCTATCAATCATATCCACATAATATGGCCAATAATATGAGTTAGATTGATTATAATAAGAGTAATGAGTGTAGTAATCGTCGTCCTATCGATCATATCCACATAATATGGCCAATAATATGAGTTCGATTGATAATAATAAGAGAAACAAGTATAGTAATTGTCGTTCTATCGATAATATAAGCATAATATGGCTAATAATATAAGTTAGATTGATAATAATAAGAGTAATAAGTATAGTAATTGTCGTTCTATCGATCATATAAGCATAATATGGCTAATAACATGAGTTAGATTGATAATAATAAGAGTAACAAGTGTAGTAGTTGTCGTTCAATCGGTCATATAAGCATAATATGGCTAATAATATAAGTTAGATTGATAATAATAAGAGTAATAAGTATAGTAATTGTCGTTCTATCGATCATATACGCATAATATGGCTAATAATATGAGTTAGATTGATAATAATAAGAGTAACAAGTGTAGTAGTTGTCGTTCTATCGATAATATAAGCATAATATGGCTAATAATATGAGTTAGATTGATAATAGTAAGAGTAATAAGTATAGTAATTGTCGTCCTATCAATCATATCCACATAATATGGCCAATAATATGAGTTAGATTGATTATAATAAGAGTAATGAGTGTAGTAATCGTCGTCCTATCGATCATATCCACATAATATGGCCAATAATATGAGTTAGATTGATAATAATAAGAGTAATAAGTATAGTAATAGTCGTTCTCTCGATCATATAAGCATAATATGGCTAATAATATGAGTTAGATTGATAATAATGAGAGTAACAAGTATAGTAATTGTCGTTCAATCGGTCATATAAGCATAATATGGCTAATAATATAAGTTAGATTGATAATAATAAGAGTAATAAGTATAGTAATTGTCGTTCTATCGATCATATAAGCATAATATGGCTAATAATATGAGTTAGATTGATAATAATAAGCGTAACAAGTATAGTAATTGTCGTTCAATCGATCATACAAGCATAATATGGCTAATAATATGAGTTAGATTGATAATAGTAAGAGTAATAAGTATAGTAATTGTCGTCCTATCAATCATATCCACATAATATGGCCAATAATATGAGTTAGATTGATTATAATAAGAGTAATGAGTGTAGTAATCGTCGTCCTATCGATCATATCCACATAATATGGCCAATAATATGAGTTCGATTGATAATAATAAGAGAAACAAGTATAGTAATTGTCGTTCTATCGATAATATAAGCATAATATGGCTAATAATATAAGTTAGATTGATAATAATAAGAGTAATAAGTATAGTAATTGTCGTTCTATCGATCATATAAGCATAATATGGCTAATAACATGAGTTAGATTGATAATAATAAGAGTAACAAGTGTAGTAGTTGTCGTTCAATCGGTCATATAAGCATAATATGGCTAATAATATAAGTTAGATTGATAATAATAAGAGTAATAAGTATAGTAATTGTCGTTCTATCGATCATATACGCATAATATGGCTAATAATATGAGTTAGATTGATAATAATAAGAGTAACAAGTGTAGTAGTTGTCGTTCTATCGATAATATAAGCATAATATGGCTAATAATATGAGTTAGATTGATAATAGTAAGAGTAATAAGTATAGTAATTGTCGTCCTATCAATCATATCCACATAATATGGCCAATAATATGAGTTAGATTGATTATAATAAGAGTAATGAGTGTAGTAATCGTCGTCCTATCGATCATATCCACATAATATGGCCAATAATATGAGTTCGATTGATAATAATAAGAGAAACAAGTATAGTAATTGTCGTTCTATCGATAATATAAGCATAATATGGCTAATAATATGAGTTAGATTGATAATAATAAGAGTAACAAGTATAGTAATTGTCGTTCTATCGATCATATAAGCATAATATGGCTAATAATATGAGTTAGATTGATAATAATAAGAGTAACAAGTATAGTAATTGTCGTTCAATCGATCATATCAGCATAATATGGCTAATAATATGAGTTAGATTAATAATAGTAAGAGTAATACGTGTAGTAATTGTCGTCCTATCGATCATATCCACATAATATGGCCAATAATATGAGTTAGATTGATAATAATAAGAGTAATAAGTATAGTAATTGTCGTTCCATCGATCATATAAGCATAATATGGCTAATAATATGAGTTAGATTGATAATAATAAGAGTAATAAGTATAGTAATTGTCGTTCTATCGATCATATAAGCATAATATGGCTAATAATATGAGTTAGATTGATAATAGTAAGAGTAATAAGTATAGTAATTGTCGTTCTATCGATCATATCTGCATAATATGGCCAATAATATGAGTTAGATTGATAATAATAAGAGTAATAAGTATAGTAATAGTCGTTCTCTCGATCATATAAGCATAATATGGCTAATAATATGAGTTAGATTGATAATAATGAGAGTAACAAGTATAGTAATTGTCGTTCAATCGGTCATATAAGCATAATATGGCTAATAATATAAGTTAGATTGATAATAATAAGAGTAATAAGTATAGTAATTGTCGTTCTATCGATCATATAAGCATAATATGGCTAATAATATGAGTTAGATTGATAATAATAAGAGTAACAAGTGTAGTAGTTGTCGTTCTGTCGATAATATAAGCATAATATGGCTAATAATATGAGTTAGATTGATAATAGTAAGAGTAATAAGTATAGTAATTGTCGTCCTATCAATCATATCCACATAATATGGCCAATAATATGAGTTAGATTGATTATAATAAGAGTAATGAGTGTAGTAATCGTCGTCCTATCGATCATATCCACATAATATGGCCAATAATATGAGTTCGATTGATAATAATAAGAGAAACAAGTATAGTAATTGTCGTTCTATCGATAATATAAGCATAATATGGCTAATAATATAAGTTAGATTGATAATAATAAGAGTAATAAGTATAGTAATTGTCGTTCTATCGATCATATAAGCATAATATGGCTAATAATATGAGTTAGATTGATAATAATAAGAGTAACAAGTGTAGTAGTTGTCGTTCAATCGGTCATATAAGCATAACATGGCTAATAATATAAGTTAGATTGATAATAATAAGAGTAATAAGTATAGTAATTGTCGTTCTATCGATCATATAAGCATAATATGGCTAATAATATGAGTTAGATTGATAATAATAAGAGTAACAAGTGTAGTAGTTGTCGTTCTATCGATAATATAAGCATAATATGGCTAATAATATGAGTTAGATTGATAATAGTAAGAGTAATAAGTATAGTAATTGTCGTCCTATCAATCATATCCACATAATATGGCCAATAATATGAGTTAGATTGATTATAATAAGAGTAATGAGTGTAGTAATCGTCGTCCTATCGATCATATCCACATAATATGGCCAATAATATGAGTTCGATTGATAATAATAAGAGAAACAAGTATAGTAATTGTCGTTCTATCGATAATATAAGCATAATATGGCTAATAATATGAGTTAGATTGATAATAATAAGAGTAACAAGTATAGTAATTGTCGTTCTATCGATCATATAAGCATAATATGGCTAATAATATGAGTTAGATTGATAATAGTAAGAGTAACAAGTGTAGTAGTTGTCGTTCTATCGATAATATAAGCATAATATGGCTAATAATATGAGTTAGATTAATAATAGTAAGAGTAATACGTATAGTAATTGTCGTCCTATCGATCATATCCACATAATATGGCTAATATTATGAGTAAGGTTGATAATAATAAGAGTAACAAGTATAGTAATTGTCGTTCTATCGATAATATAAGCATAATATGGCTAATAATATGAGTTAGATTGATAATAATAAGAGTAATAAGTATAGTAATTGTCGTTCAATCGATCATATAAGCATAATGTGGCTAATAATATGAGTTAGATTGATAATAGTAAGAGTAATAAGTATAGTAATTGTCGTCCTATCGATCATATCCACATAATATGGCCAATAATATGAGTTAGATTGATAATAATAAGAGTAATGAGTATAGTAATCGTCGTCCTATCGATCATATCCACATAATATGGCCAATAATATGAGTTCGATTGATAATAATAAGAGAAACAAGTATAGTAATTGTCGTTCTATCGATAATATAAGCATAATATGGCTAATAATATGAGTTAGATTGATAATAGTAAGAGTAACAAGTGTAGTAGTTGTCGTTCTATCGATAATATAAGCATAATATGGCTAATAATATGAGTTAGATTAATAATAGTAAGAGTAATACGTATAGTAATTGTCGTCCTATCGATCATATCCACATAATATGGCTAATATTATGAGAAAGATTGATAATAATAAGAGTAACAAGTATAGTAATTGTCGTTCTATCGATCATATAAGCATAATATGGCTAATAATATGAGTTACATTGATAATAATGAGAGTAACAAGTATAGTAATTGTCGTTCAATCGGTCATATAAGCATAATATGGCTAATAATATAAGTTAGATTGATAATAATAAGAGTAATAAGTATAGTAATTGTCGTTCTATCGATCATATAAGCATAATATGGCTAATAATATGAGTTTTGATAATAATAAGAGTAACAAGTGTAGTAGTTGTCGTTCTATCGATAATATAAGCATAATATGGCTAATAATAAGAGTTAGATTGATAATAGTAAGAGTAATAAGTATAGTAATTGTCGTCCTATCAATCATATCCACATAATATGGCCAATAATATGAGTTAGATTGATTATAATAAGAGTAATGAGTATAGTAATCGTCGTCCTATCGATCATATCCACATAATATGGCCAATAATATGAGTTCGATTGATAATAATAAGAGAAACAAGTATAGTAATTGTCGTTCTATCGATAATATAAGCATAATATGGCTAATAATATGAGTTAGATTGATAATAATAAGAGTAACAAGTATAGTAATTGCCGTTCTATCGATCATATAAGCATAATATGGCTAATAATATGAGTTAGATTGATAATAATAAGAGTAATAAGTATATTAATTGTCGTTCTATCGATCATATGAGCATAATATGGCTAATATTATGAGTAAGATTGATAATAATAAGAGTAACAAGTATAGTAATTGTCGTTCTATCGATAATATAAGCATAATATGGCTAATAATATGAGTTAGATTGATAATAATAAGAGTAACAAGTATAGTAATTGTCGTTCTGTCGATCATATAAGCATAATATGGCTAATAATATGAGTTAGATTGATAATAGTAAGAGTAACAAGTGTAGTAGTTGTCGTTCTATCGATAATATAAGCATAATATGGCTAATAATATGAGTTAGATTAATAATAGTAAGAGTAATACGTATAGTAATTGTGGTCCTATCGATCATATCCACATAATATGGCTAATATTATGAGTAAGATTGATAATAATAAGAGTAATAAGTATAGTAATTGTCGTTCAATCGATCATATAAGCATAATGTGGCTAATAATATGAGTTAGATTGATAATAGTAAGAGTAATAAGTATAGTAATTGTCGTCCTATCGATCATATCCACATAATATGGCCAATAATATGAGTTAGATTGATAATAATAAGAGTAATAAGTATAGTAATTGTCGTTCTATCGATCATATAAGCATAATATGGCTAATAATATGAGTTAGATTGATAATAGTAAGAGTAATAAGTATAGTAATTGTCGTTCTATCGATCATATCTGCATAATATGGTTAATAATATGAGTTAGTTTGATAATAATAAGAGTAATGAGTATAGTAATTGTCGTCCTATCGATCATATCCACATAATATGGCCAATAATATGAGTTAGATTGATAATAATAAGAGTAATAAGTATAGTAATTGTCGTCCTATCGATCATATCCACATAATATGGCCAATAATATGAGTTAGATTGATAATAATAAGAGTAATAAGTATAGTAATTGTCGTTCTATCGATCATATAAGCATAATATGGCTAATAATATGAGTTAGATTGATAATAGTAAGAGTAATAAGTATAGTAATTGTCGTTCTATCGATCATATCTGCATAATATGGTTAATAATTTGAGTTAGTTTGATAATAATAAGAGTAATGGGTATAGTAATTGTCGTCCTATCGATCATATCCACATAATATGGCCAATAATATGAGTTAGATTGATAATAATAAGAGTAATAAGTATAGTAATTGTCGTTCTCTCGATCATATAAGCATAATATGGCTAATAATATGAGTTAGATTGATAATAATGAGAGTAACAAGTATAGTAATTGTCGTTCAATCGGTCATATAAGCATAATATGGCTAATAATATAAGTTAGATTGATAATAATAAGAGTAATAAGTATAGTAATTGTCGTTCTATCGATCATATAAGCATAATATGGCTAATAATATGAGTTAGATTGATAATAATAAGAGTAACAAGTGTAGTAGTTGTCGTTCTATCGATAATATAAGCATAATATGGCTAATAATATGAGTTAGATTGATAATAGTAAGAGTAATAAGTATAGTAATTGTCGTCCTATCAATCATATCCACATAATATGGCCAATAATATGAGTTAGATTGATAATAATAAGAGAAACAAGTATAGTAATTGTCGTTCTATCGATAATATAAGCATAATATGGCTAATAATATGAGTTAGATTGATAATAATAAGAGTAACAAGTATAGTAATTGTCGTTCTATCGATCATATAAGCATAATATGGCTAATAATATGAGTTAGATTGATAATAGTAAGAGTAACAAGTGTAGTAGTTGTCGTTCTATCGATAATATAAGCATAATATGGCTAATAATATGAGTTAGATTAATAATAGTAAGAGTAATACGTATAGTAATTGTCGTCCTATCGATCATATCCACATAATATGGCTAATATTATGAGTAAGGTTGATAATAATAAGAGTAACAAGTATAGTAATTGTCGTTCTATCGATAATATAAGCATAATATGGCTAATAATATGAGTTAGATTGATAATAATAAGAGTAATAAGTATAGTAATTGTCGTTCAATCGATCATATAAGCATAATGTGGCTAATAATATGAGTTAGATTGATAATAGTAAGAGTAATAAGTATAGTAATTGTCGTTCTATCGATCATATAAGCATAATATGGCTAATAATATGAGTTACATTGATAATAATGAGAGTAACAAGTATAGTAATTGTCGTTCAATCGGTCATATAAGCATAATATGGCTAATAATATAAGTTAGATTGATAATAATAAGAGTAATAAGTATAGTAATTGTCGTTCTATCGATCATATAAGCATAATATGGCTAATAATATGAGTTTTGATAATAATAAGAGTAACAAGTGTAGTAGTTGTCGTTCTATCGATAATATAAGCATAATATGGCTAATAATATGAGTTAGATTGATAATAGTAAGAGTAATAAGTATAGTAATTGTCGTCCTATCAATCATATCCACATAATATGGCCAATAATATGAGTTAGATTGATTATAATAAGAGTAATGAGTATAGTAATCGTCGTCCTATCGATCATATCCACATAATATGGCCAATAATATGAGTTCGATTGATAATAATAAGAGAAACAAGTATAGTAATTGTCGTTCTATCGATAATATAAGCATAATATGGCTAATAATATGAGTTAGATTGATAATAATAAGAGTAACACGTATAGTAATTGCCGTTCTATCGATCATATAAGCATAATGTGGCCAATAATATGAGTTAGATTGATAATAATAAGAGTAATAAGTATAGTAATTGTCGTTCTATCGATCATATAAGCATAATATGGCTAATAATATGAGTTAGATTGATAATAATAAGAGTAATAAGTATAGTATTTGTCGTTCTATCGATCATATAAGCATAATATGGCTAATAATATGAGTTAGATTGATAATAATGAGAGTAACAAGTATAGTAATTGTCGTTCAATCGGTCATATAAGCTTAATATGGCTAATAATATGAGTTAGATTGACAATAATGAGAGTAACAAATATAGTAATTGTCGTTCAATCGATCATATAAGCATAATATGGCTAATAATATGAGTTAGATTGATAATAATAAGAGTAATAAGTATAGTAATCGTCGTTCTATCGATCATATAAGCATAATATGGCAAATAATATGAGTTAGATTGATAATAATAAGAGTAATAAGTATAGTAATTGTAGTTCTATCGATCATATAAGCATAATATGGCTAATAATATGAGTTAGATTGATAATAATGAGAGTAACAAGTATAGTAATTGTCGTTCAATCGGTCATATAATCATAATATGGCTAATCATATAAGTTAGATTGATAATAATAAGAGTAATAAGTATAGTAATTGTCGTTCTATCGATCATATAAGCATAATATGGCTAATAATATGAGTTAGATTGACAATAATGAGAGTAACAAATATAGTAATTGTCGTTCAATCGATCATATAAGCATAATATGGCTAATAATATGAGTTAGATTGATAATAATAAGAGTAATAAGTATAGTAATTGTCGTTCTATCGATCATATAAGCATAATATGGCTAATAATATGAGTTAGATTGATAATAATAAGAGTAATAAGTATAGTTATTGTCGTTCTATCGATCATATAAGCATAATATGGCAAATAATATGTGTTAGATTGATAATAATAAGAGTAATACGTATAGTAATTGTCGTCCTATCGATCATATCCACATAATATGGCCAATTATATGAGTTAGATTGATAATAATAAGAGTAATAAGTATAGTAATTGTCGTTCTATCGATCATATAAGCATAATGTGGCTAATAATATGAGTTAGATTGATAATAATAAGAGTAACAACTATAGTAATTGTCCTTCTTTCGATAATATAGGCATAATATGGCTAATAATATGAGTTAGATTGATAATAATAAGCGTAACAAGTATAGTAATTGTCGTTCAATCGATCATACAAGCATAATATGGCTAATAATATGAGTTCGATTGATAATAGCAAGAGTAATAGGCATAGTGATTGTCGTTCTACCGATCATATCTGCATAATATGTTTAATAATATGAGTTAGATTGATAACAATAAGAGTAATAAGTATAGTAATTGTCGTCCTATCGATCATATCCACATAATATGGCCAATAATATGAGTTAGATTGATAATAATAATAGTAATAAGTATAGTAATTGTCGTTCTATCGATCATATAAGCATAATATGGCTAATAATATGAATTAGATTGATAATAATGAGAGTAACAAGTATAGTAATTGTCGTTCAATCGGTCATATAATCATAATATGGCTAATCATATAAGTTAGATTGATAATAATAAGAGTAATAAGTATAGTAATTGTCGTTCTATCGATCATATAAGCATAATATGGCTAATAATATGAGTTAGATTGACAATAATGAGAGTAACAAATATAGTAATTGTCGTTCAATCGATCATATAAGCATAATATGGCTAATAATATGAGTTAGATTGATAATAATAAGAGTAATAAGTATAGTAATTGTCGTTCTATCGATCATATAAGCATAATATGGCTAATAATATGAGTTAGATTGATAATAATAAGAGTAATAAGTATAGTTATTGTCGTTCTATCGATCATATAAGCATAATATGGCAAATAATATGAGTTAGATTGATAATAATAAGAGTAATACGTATAGTAATTGTCGTCCTATCGATCATATCCACATAATATGGCCAATTATATGAGTTAGATTGATAATAATAAGAGTAATAAGTATAGTAATTGTCGTTCTATCGATCATATAAGCATAATATGGCTAATAATATGAGTTAGATTGATAATAATAAGAGTAACAACTATAGTAATTGTCCTTCTTTCGATAATATAGGCATAATATGGCTAATAATATGAGTTAGATTGATAATAATAAGCGTAACAAGTATAGTAATTGTCGTTCAATCGATCATACAAGCATAATATGGCTAATAATATGAGTTCGATTGATAATAGCAAGAGTAATAGGCATAGTGATTGTCGTTCTACCGATCATATCTGCATAATATGTTTAATAATATGAGTTAGATTGATAATAATAAGAGTAACAACTATAGTAATTGTCCTTCTATCGATAATATAAGCATAATATGGCTAAAAATATGTGTTAGATTGATAATAGTAAGAGTAATAAGTATAGTAATTGTCGTTCAATCGATCATATAAGCATAATATGGCTAATAATATGAGTTAGATTAATAATAGTAAGAGTAATACGTATAGTAATTGTCGTCCTATCGATCATATCCACATAATATGGCCAATTATATGAGTTAGATTGATAATAATAAGAGTAATAAGTATAGTAATTGTCGTTCAATCGATCATATAAGCATAATGTGGCTAATAATATGAGTTAGATTGATAATAGTAAGAGTAATAAGTATAGTAATTGTCGTCCTATCGATCATATCCACATAATATGGCCAATAATATGAGTTAGATTGATAATAATAAGAGTAATGAGTATAGTAATCGTCGTCCTATCGATCATATCCACATAATATGGCCAATAATATGAGTTCGATTGATAATAATAAGAGAAACAAGTATAGTAATTGTCGTTCTATCGATAATATAAGCATAATATGGCTAATAATATGAGTTAGATTGATAATAGTAAGAGTAACAAGTGTAGTAGTTGTCGTTCTATCGATAATATAAGCATAATATGGCTAATAATATGAGTTAGATTAATAATAGTAAGAGTAATACGTATAGTAATTGTCGTCCTATCGATCATATCCACATAATATGGCTAATATTATGAGTAAGATTGATAATAATAAGAGTAACAAGTATAGTAATTGTCGTTCTATCGATCATATAAGCATAATATGGCTAATAATATGAGTTACATTGATAATAATGAGAGTAACAAGTATAGTAATTGTCGTTCAATCGGTCATATAAGCATAATATGGCTAATAATATAAGTTAGATTGATAATAATAAGAGTAATAAGTATAGTAATTGTCGTTCTATCGATCATATAAGCATAATATGGCTAATAATATGAGTTTTGATAATAATAAGAGTAACAAGTGTAGTAGTTGTCGTTCTATCGATAATATAAGCATAATATGGCTAATAATATGAGTTAGATTGATAATAGTAAGAGTAATAAGTATAGTAATTGTCGTCCTATCAATCATATCCACATAATATGGCCAATAATATGAGTTAGATTGATTATAATAAGAGTAATGAGTATAGTAATCGTCGTCCTATCGATCATATCCACATAATATGGCCAATAATATGAGTTCGATTGATAATAATAAGAGAAACAAGTATAGTAATTGTCGTTCTATCGATAATATAAGCATAATATGGCTAATAATATGAGTTAGATTGATAATAATAAGAGTAACAAGTATAGTAATTGCCGTTCTATCGATCATATAAGCATAATATGGCTAATAATATGAGTTAGATAGCTAATAATAAGAGTAATAAGTATATTAATTGTCGTTCTATCGATCATATGAGCATAATATGGCTAATATTATGAGTAAGATTGATAATAATAAGAGTAACAAGTATAGTAATTGTCGTTCTATCGATAATATAAGCATAATATGGCTAATAATATGAGTTAGATTGATAATAATAAGAGTAACAAGTATAGTAATTGTCGTTCTGTCGATCATATAAGCATAATATGGCTAATAATATGAGTTAGATTGATAATAGTAAGAGTAACAAGTGTAGTAGTTGTCGTTCTATCGATAATATAAGCATAATATGGCTAATAATATGAGTTAGATTAATAATAGTAAGAGTAATACGTATAGTAATTGTCGTCCTATCGATCATATCCACATAATATGGCTAATATTATGAGTAAGATTGATAATAATAAGAGTAATAAGTATAGTAATTGTCGTTCAATCGATCATATAAGCATAATGTGGCTAATAATATGAGTTAGATTGATAATAGTAAGAGTAATAAGTATAGTAATTGTCGTCCTATCGATCATATCCACATAATATGGCCAATAATATGAGTTAGATTGATAATAATAAGAGTAATAAGTATAGTAATTGTCGTTCTATCGATCATATAAGCATAATATGGCTAATAATATGAGTTAGATTGATAATAGTAAGAGTAATAAGTATAGTAATTGTCGTTCTATCGATCATATCTGCATAATATGGTTAATAATATGAGTTAGTTTGATAATAATAAGAGTAATGAGTATAGTAATTGTCGTCCTATCGATCATATCCACATAATATGGCCAATAATATGAGTTAGATTGATAATAATAAGAGTAATAAGTATAGTAATTGTCGTCCTATCGATCATATCCACATAATATGGCCAATAATATGAGTTAGATTGATAATAATAAGAGTAATAAGTATAGTAATTGTCGTTCTATCGATCATATAAGCATAATATGGCTAATAATATGAGTTAGATTGATAATAGTAAGAGTAATAAGTATAGTAATTGTCGTTCTATCGATCATATAAGCATAATATGGCTAATAATATGAGTTAGATTGATAATAGTAAGAGTAATAAGTATAGTAATTGTCGTTCTATCGATCATATCTGCATAATATGGTTAATAATATGAGTTAGTTTGATAATAATAAGAGTAATGGGTATAGTAATTGTCGTCCTATCGATCATATCCACATAATATGGCCAATAATATGAGTTAGATTGATAATAATAAGAGTAATAAGTATAGTAATTGTCGTTCTCTCGATCATATAAGCATAATATGGCTAATAATATGAGTTAGATTGATAATAATGAGAGTAACAAGTATAGTAATTGTCGTTCAATCGGTCATATAAGCATAATATGGCTAATAATATAAGTTAGATTGATAATAATAAGAGTAATAAGTATAGTAATTGTCGTTCTATCGATCATATAAGCATAATATGGCTAATAATATGAGTTAGATTGATAATAATAAGAGTAACAAGTGTAGTAGTTGTCGTTCTATCGATAATATAAGCATAATATGGCTAATAATATGAGTTAGATTGATAATAGTAAGAGTAATAAGTATAGTAATTGTCGTCCTATCAATCATATCCACATAATATGGCCAATAATATGAGTTAGATTGATTATAATAAGAGTAATGAGTGTAGTAATCGTCGTCCTATCGATCATATCCACATAATATGGCCAATAATATGAGTTCGATTGATAATAATAAGAGAAACAAGTATAGTAATTGTCGTTCTATCGATAATATAAGCATAATATGGCTAATAATATGAGTTAGATTGATAATAATAAGAGTAACAAGTATAGTAATTGTCGTTCTATCGATCATATAAGCATAATATGGCTAATAATATGAGTTAGATTGATAATAGTAAGAGTAACAAGTGTAGTAGTTGTCGTTCTATCGATAATATAAGCATAATATGGCTAATAATATGAGTTAGATTAATAATAGTAAGAGTAATACGTATAGTAATTGTCGTCCTATCGATCATATCCACATAATATGGCTAATATTATGAGTAAGGTTGATAATAATAAGAGTAACAAGTATAGTAATTGTCGTTCTATCGATAATATAAGCATAATATGGCTAATAATATGAGTTAGATTGATAATAATAAGAGTAATAAGTATAGTTATTGTCGTTCAATCGATCATATAAGCATAATGTGGCTAATAATATGAGTTAGATTGATAATAGTAAGAGTAATAAGTATAGTAATTGTCGTTCTATCGATCATATAAGCATAATATGGCTAATAATATGAGTTACATTGATAATAATGAGAGTAACAAGTATAGTAATTGTCGTTCAATCGGTCATATAAGCATAATATGGCTAATAATATAAGTTAGATTGATAATAATAAGAGTAATAAGTATAGTAATTGTCGTTCTATCGATCATATAAGCATAATATGGCTAATAATATGAGTTTTGATAATAATAAGAGTAACAAGTGTAGTAGTTGTCGTTCTATCGATAATATAAGCATAATATGGCTAATAATATGAGTTAGATTGATAATAGTAAGAGTAATAAGTATAGTAATTGTCGTCCTATCAATCATATCCACATAATATGGCCAATAATATGAGTTAGATTGATTATAATAAGAGTAATGAGTATAGTAATCGTCGTCCTATCGATCATATCCACATAATATGGCCAATAATATGAGTTCGATTGATAATAATAAGAGAAACAAGTATAGTAATTGTCGTTCTATCGATAATATAAGCATAATATGGCTAATAATATGAGTTAGATTGATAATAATAAGAGTAACAAGTATAGTAATTGCCGTTCTATCGATCATATAAGCATAATATGGCTAATAATATGAGTTAGATTGCTAATAGTAAGAGTAATAAGTATAGTAATTGTCGTTCTATCGATCATATAAGCATAATATGGCTAATAATATGAGTTAGATTGATAATAATGAGAGTAACAAGTATAGTAATTGTCGTTCAATCGGTCATATAAGCATAATATGGCTAATAATATAAGTTAGATTGATAATAATAAGAGTAATAAGTATAGTAATTGTCGTTCTATCGATAATATAAGCATAATATGGCTAATAATATGAGTTTTGATAATAATAAGAGTAACAAGTGTAGTAGTTGTCGTTCTATCGATAATATAAGCATAATATGGCTAATAATATGAGTTAGATTGATAATAATAAGAGTAACAAGTATAGTAATTGTCGTTCTATCGATCATATGAGCATAATATGGCTAATATTATGAGTAAGATTGATAATAATAAGAGTAACAAGTATAGTAATTGTCGTTCTATCGATAATATAAGCATAATATGGCTAATAATATGAGTTAGATTGATAATAATAAGAGTAATAAGTATAGTAATTGTCGTTCAATCGATCATATAAGCATAATGTGGCTAATAATATGAGTTAGATTGATAATAGTAAGAGTAATAAGTATAGTAATTGTCGTTCTATCGATCATATAAGCATAATATGGCTAATAATATGAGTTAGATTGATAATAATGAGAGTAACAAGTATAGTAATTGTCGTTCAATCGGTCATATAAGCATAATATGGCTAATAATATAAGTTAGATTGATAATAATAAGAGTAATAAGTATAGTAATTGTCGTTCTATCGATCATATAAGCATAATATGGCTAATAATATGAGTTTTGATAATAATAAGAGTAACAAGTGTAATAGTTGTCGTTCTATCGATAATATAAGCATAATATGGCTAATAATATGAGTTAGATTGATAATAATAAGAGTAACAAGTATAGTAATTGTCGTTCTATCGATCATATAAGCATAATATGGCTAACAATATGAGTTAGATTGATAATAGTAAGAGTAACAAGTGTAGTAGTTGTCGTTCTATCGGTAATATAAGCATAATATGGCTAATAATATGAGTTAGATTAATAATAGTAAGAGTAATACGTATAGTAATCGTCGTCCTATCGATCATATCCACATAATATGGCCAATAATATGAGTTCGATTGATAATAATAAGAGAAACAAGTATAGTAATTGTCGTTCTATCGATAATATAAGCATAATGTGGCTAATAATATGAGTTAGATTGATAATAATAAGAGTAATAAGTATAGTAATTGTCGTTCTATCGATCATATAAGCATAATATGGCTAATAATATGAGTTAGATTGATAATAATGAGAGTAACAAGTATAGTAATTGTCGTTCAATCGGTCATATAAGCATAATATGGCTAATAATATGAGTTAGATTGATAATAATAAGAGTAATAAGTACAGTAATTGTCGTTCAATCGATCATATAAGCATAATGTGGCTAATAATATGAGTTAGATTGATAATAGTAAGAGTAATAAGTATAGTAATTGTCGTTCTATCGATCATATAAGCATAATATGGCTAATAATATGAGTTAGATTGATAATAATAAGAGTAATAAGTATAGTAATTGTCGTTCTATCGATCATATAAGCATAATATGGCTAATAATATGAGTTAGATTGATAATAATAAGAGTAACAAGTGTAGTAGTTGTCGTTCTATCGATAATATAAGCATAATATGGCTAATAATATGAGTTAGATTGATACTAGTAAGAGTAATAAGTATAGTAATTGTCGTCCTATCGATCATATCTGCATAATATGGTTAATAATATGAGTTAGTTTGATAATAATAAGAGTAATGAGTATAGTAATTGTCGTCCTATCGATCATATCCACATAATATGGCCAATAATATGAGTTAGATTGATAATAATAAGAGTAATAAGTATAGTAATTGTCGTTCTATCGATCATATAAGCATAATATGGCTAATAATATGAGTTAGATTGATAATAATGAGAGTAACAAGTATAGTAATTGTCGTTCAATCGGTCATATAAGCATAATATGGCTAATAATATAAGTTAGATTGATAATAATAAGAGTAATAAGTATAGTAATTGTCGTTCTATCGATCATATAAGCATAATATGGCTAATAATATGAGTTAGATTGATAATAATAAGAGTAACAAGTGTAGTAGTTGTCGTTCTATCGATAATATAAGCATAATATGGCTAATAATATGAGTTAGATTGATAATAGTAAGAGTAATAAGTATAGTAATTGTCGTCCTATCAATCATATCCACATAATATGGCCAATAATATGAGTTAGATTGATTATAATAAGAGTAATGAGTATAGTAATCGTCGTCCTATCGATCATATCCACATAATATGGCCAATAATATGAGTTAGATTGATAATAATAAGAGTAATAAGTATAGTAATTGTCGTTCTATCGATCATATAAGCATAATATGGCTAATAATATGAGTTAGATTGATAATAGTAAGAGTAATAAGTATAGTAATTGTCGTTCTATCGATCATATCTGCTTAATATGGTTAATAATATGAGTTAGTTTGATAATAATAAGAGTAATAAGTATAGTAATTGTCGTTCTATCGATCATATAAGCATAATATGGCTAATAATATGAGTTAGATTGATAATTATAAGAGTAACAAGTGTAGTAGTTGTCGTTCTATCGATAATATAAGCATAATATGGCTAATAATATGAGTTAGATTGATAATAGTAAGAGTAATAAGTATAGTAATTGTCGTCCTATCAATCATATCCACATAATATGGCCAATAATATGAGTTAGATTGATTATAATAAGAGTAATGAGTGTAGTAATCGTCGTCCTATCGATCATATCCACATAATATGGCCAATAATATGAGTTCGATTGATAATAATAAGAGAAACAAGTATAGTAATTGTCGTTCTATCGATAATATAAGCATAATATGGCTAATAATATGAGTTAGACTGATAATAATAAGAGTAACAAGTATAGTAATTGTCGTTCTATCGATCATATAAGCATAATATGGCTAATAATATGAGTTAGATTGATAATAGTAAGAGTAACAAGTGTAGTATTTGTCGTTCTATCGATAATATAAGCATAATATGGCTAATAATATGAGTTAGATTAATAATAGTAAGAGTAATACGTATAGTAATTGTCGTCCTATCGATCATATCCACATAATATGGCTAATATTATGAGTAAGATTGATAATAATAAGAGTAACAAGTATAGTAATTGTCGTTCTATCGATAATATAAGCATAATATGGCTAATAATATGAGTTAGATTGATAATAATAAGAGTAATGAGTATAGTAATTGTCGTTCAATCGATCATATAAGCATAATGCGGCTAATAATATGAGTTAGATTGATAATAGTAAGAGTAATAAGTATAGTAATTGTCGTTCTATCGATCATATAAGCATAATATGGCTAATAATATGAGTTACATTGATAATAATGAGAGTAACAAGTATAGTAATTGTCGTTCAATCGGTCATATAAGCATAATATGGCTAATAATATAAGTTAGATTGATAATAATAAGAGTAATAAGTATAGTAATTGTCGTTCTATCGATCATATAAGCATAATATGGCTAATAATATGAGTTTTGATAATAATAAGAGTAACAAGTGTAGTAGTTGTCGTTCTATCGATAATATAAGCATAATATGGCTAATAATATGAGTTAGATTGATAATAGTAAGAGTAATAAGTATAGTAATTGTCGTCCTATCAATCATATCCACATAATATGGCCAATAATATGAGTTAGATTGATTATAATAAGAGTAATGAGTGTAGTAATCGTCGTCCTATCGATCATATCCACATAATATGGCCAATAATATGAGTTCGATTGATAATAATAAGAGAAACAAGTATAGTAATTGTCGTTCTATCGATAATATAAGCATAATATGGCTAATAATATGAGTTAGACTGATAATAATAAGAGTAACAAGTATAGTAATTGTCGTTCTATCGATCATATAAGCATAATATGGCTAATAATATGAGTTAGATTGAGAATAGTAAGAGTAACAAGTGTAGTAGTTGTCGTTCTATCGATAATATAAGCATAATATGGCTAATAATATGAGTTAGATTAATAATAGTAAGAGTAATACGTATAGTAATTGTCGTCCTATCGATCATATCCACATAATATGGCTAATATTATGAGTAAGATTGATAATAATAAGAGTAACAAGTATAGTAATTGTCGTTCTATCGATAATATAAGCATAATATGGCTAATAATATGAGTTAGATTGATAATAGTAAGAGTAATAAGTATAGTAATTGTCGTCCTATCAATCATATCCACATAATATGGCCAATAATATGAGTTAGATTGATTATAATAAGAGTAATGAGTGTAGTAATCGTCGTCCTATCGATCATATCCACATAATATGGCCAATAATATGAGTTCGATTGATAATAATAAGAGAAACAAGTATAGTAATTGTCGTTCTATCGATAATATAAGCATAATATGGCTAATAATATGAGTTAGACTGATAATAATAAGAGTAACAAGTATAGTAATTGTCGTTCTATCGATCATATAAGCATAATATGGCTAATAATATGAGTTAGATTGATAATAGTAAGAGTAACAAGTGTAGTAGTTGTCGTTCTATCGATAATATAAGCATAATATGGCTAATAATATGAGTTAGATTAATAATAGTAAGAGTAATACGTATAGTAATTGTCGTCCTATCGATCATATCCACATAATATGGCTAATATTATGAGTAAGATTGATAATAATAAGAGTAACAAGTATAGTAATTGTCGTTCTATCGATAATATAAGCATAATATGGCTAATAATATGAGTTAGATTGATAATAATAAGAGTAATGAGTATAGTAATTGTCGTTCAATCGATCATATAAGCATAATGCGGCTAATAATATGAGTTAGATTGATAATAGTAAGAGTAATAAGTATAGTAATTGTCGTTCTATCGATCATATAAGCATAATATGGCTAATAATATGAGTTACATTGATAATAATGAGAGTAACAAGTATAGTAATTGTCGTTCAATCGGTCATATAAGCATAATATGGCTAATAATATAAGTTAGATTGATAATAATAAGAGTAATAAGTATAGTAATTGTCGTTCTATCGATCATATAAGCATAATATGGCTAATAATATGAGTTTTGATAATAATAAGAGTAACAAGTGTAGTAGTTGTCGTTCTATCGATAATATAAGCATAATATGGCTAATAATATGAGTTAGATTGATAATAGTAAGAGTAATAAGTATAGTAATTGTCGTCCTATCAATCATATCCACATAATATGGCCAATAATATGAGTTAGATTGATTATAATAAGAGTAATGAGTATAGTAATCGTCGTCCTATCGATCATATCCACATAATATGGCCAATAATATGAGTTCGATTGATAATAATAAGAGAAACAAGTATAGTAATTGTCGTTCTATCGATAATATAAGCATAATATGGCTAATAATATGAGTTAGATTGATAATAATAAGAGTAACAAGTATAGTAATTGCCGTTCTATCGATCATATAAGCATAATATGGCTAATAATATGAGTTAGATTGATAATAATAAGAGTAATAAGTATAGTAATTGTCGTTCAATCGATCATATAAGCATAATGTGGCTAATAATATGAGTTAGATTGATAATAGTAAGAGTAATAAGTATAGTAATTGTCGTTCTATCGATCATATAAGCATAATATGGCTAATAATATGAGTTAGATTGATAATAATGAGAGTAACAAGTATAGTAATTGTCGTTCAATCGGTCATATAAGCATAATATGGCTAATAATATAAGTTAGATTGATAATAATAAGAGTAATAAGTATAGTAATTGTCGTTCTATCGATCATATAAGCATAATATGGCTAATAATATGAGTTTTGATAATAATAAGAGTAACAAGTGTAGTAGTTGTCGTTCTATCGATAATATAAGCATAATATGGCTAATAATATGAGTTAGATTGATAATAATAAGAGTAACAAGTATAGTAATTGTCGTTCTATCGATCATATAAGCATAATATGGCTAATAATATGAGTTAGATCGATAATAGTAAGAGTAACAAGTGTAGTAGTTGTCGTTCTATCGGTAATATAAGCATAATATGGCTAATAATATGAGTTAGATTAATAATAGTAAGAGTAATACGTATAGTAATCGTCGTCCTATCGATCATATCCACATAATATGGCCAATAATATGAGTTCGATTGATAATAATAAGACAAACAAGTATAGTAATTGTCGTTCTATCGATAATATAAGCATAATGTGGCTAATAATATGAGTTAGATTGATAATAGTAAGAGTAATAAGTATAGTAATTGTCGTTCTATCGATCATATAAGCATAATATGGCTAATAATATGAGTTAGATTGATAATAATGAGAGTAACAAGTATAGTAATTGTCGTTCAATCGGTCATATAAGCATAATATGGCTAATAATATGAGTTAGATTGATAATAATAAGGGTAATAAGTATAGTAATTGTCGTTCAATCGATCATATAAGCATAATGTGGCTAATAATATGAGTTAGATTGATAATAGTAAGAGTAATAAGTATAGTAATTGTCGTTCTATCGATCATATAAGCATAATATGGCTAATAATATGAGTTAGATTGATAATAATAAGAGTAATAAGTATAGTAATTGTCGTTCTATCGATCATATAAGCATAATATGGCTAATAATATGAGTTAGATTGATAATAATAAGAGTAACAAGTGTAGTAGTTGTCGTTCTATCGATAATATAAGCATAATATGGCTAATAATATGAGTTTTGATAATAATAAGAGTAACAAGTGTAGTAGTTGTCGTTCTATCGATAATATAAGCATAATATGGCTAATAATATGAGTTAGATTGATAATAGTAAGAGTAATAAGTATAGTAATTGTCGTCCTATCAATCATATCCACATAATATGGCCAATAATATGAGTTAGATTGATTATAATAAGAGTAATGAGTATAGTAATCGTCGTCCTATCGATCATATCCACATAATATGGCCAATAATATGAGTTCGATTGATAATAATAAGAGAAACAAGTATAGTAATTGTAGTTCTATCGATAATATAAGCATAATATGGCTAATAATATGAGTTAGATTGATAATAATAAGAGTAACAAGTATAGTAATTGCCGTTCTATCGATCATATAAGCATAATATGGCTAATAATATGAGTTAGATTGATAATAATAAGAGTAATAAGTATAGTAATTGTCGTTCAATCGATCATATAAGCATAATGTGGCTAATAATATGAGTTAGATTGATAATAGTAAGAGTAATAAGAATAGTAATTGTCGTTCTATCGATCATATAAGCATAATATGGCTAATAATATGAGTTAGATTGATAATAATGAGAGTAACAAGTATAGTAATTGTCGTTCAATCGGTCATATAAGCATAATATGGCTAATAATATAAGTTAGATTGATAATAATAAGAGTAATAAGTATAGTAATTGTCGTTCTATCGATCATATAAGCATAATATGGCTAATAATATGAGTTTTGATAATAATAAGAGTAACAAGTGTAGTAGTTGTCGTTCTATCGATAATATAAGCATAATATGGCTAATAATATGAGTTAGATTGATAATAATAAGAGTAACAAGTATAGTAATTGTCGTTCTATCGATCATATAAGCATAATATGGCTAATAATATGAGTTAGATCGATAATAGTAAGAGTAACAAGTGTAGTAGTTGTCGTTCTATCGGTAATATAAGCATAATATGGCTAATAATATGAGTTAGATTAATAATAGTAAGAGTAATACGTATAGTAATCGTCGTCCTATCGATCATATCCACATAATATGGCCAATAATATGAGTTCGATTGATAATAATAAGACAAACAAGTATAGTAATTGTCGTTCTATCGATAATATAAGCATAATGTGGCTAATAATATGAGTTAGATTGATAATAGTAAGAGTAATAAGTATAGTAATTGTCGTTCTATCGATCATATAAGCATAATATGGCTAATAATAAGAGTTAGATTGATAATAATGAGAGTAACAAGTATAGTAATTGTCGTTCAATCGGTCATATAAGCATAATATGGCTAATAATATGAGTTAGATTGATAATAATAAGGGTAATAAGTATAGTAATTGTCGTTCAATCGATCATATAAGCATAATGTGGCTAATAATATGAGTTAGATTGATAATAGTAAGAGTAATAAGTATAGTAATTGTCGTTCTATCGATCATATAAGCATAATATGGCTAATAATATGAGTTAGATTGATAATAATAAGAGTAATAAGTATAGTAATTGTCGTTCTATCGATCATATAAGCATAATATGGCTAATAATATGAGTTAGATTGATAATAATAAGAGTAACAAGTGTAGTAGTTGTCGTTCTATCGATAATATAAGCATAATATGGCTAATAATATGAGTTAGATTGATACTAGTAAGAGTAATAAGTATAGTAATTGTCGTCCTATCGATCATATCTGCATAATATGGTTAATAATATGAGTTAGTTTGATAATAATAAGAGTAATGAGTATAGTAATTGTCGTCCTATCGATCATATCCACATAATATGGCCAATAATATGAGTTAGATTGATAATAATAAGTGTAATAAGTATAGTAATTGTCGTTCTATCGATCATATAAGCATAATATGGCTAATAATATGAGTTAGATTGATAATAATGAGAGTAACAAGTATAGTAATTGTCGTTCAATCGGTCATATAAGCATAATATGGCTAATAATATAAGTTAGATTGATAATAATAAGAGTAATAAGTATAGTAATTGTCGTTCTATCGATCATATAAGCATAATATGGCTAATAATATGAGTTAGATTGATAATAATAAGAGTAACAAGTGTAGTAGTTGTCGTTCTATCGATAATATAAGCATAATATGGCTAATAATATGAGTTAGATTAATAATAGTAAGAGTAATACGTATAGTAATTGTCGTCCTATCGATCATATCCACATAATATGGCTAATATTATGAGTAAGATTGATAATAATAAGAGTAACAAGTATAGTAATTGTCGTTCTATCGATAATATAAGCATAATATGGCTAATAATATGAGTTAGATTGATAATAATAAGAGTAATAAGTATAGTAATTGTCGTTCAATCGATCATATAAGCATAATGTGGCTAATAATATGAGTTAGATTGATAATAGTAAGAGTAATAAGTATAGTAATTGTCGTTCTATCGATCATATAAGCATAATATGGCTAATAATATGAGTTAGATTGATAATAATGAGAGTAACAAGTATCGTAATTGTCGTTCAATCGGTCATATAAGCATAATATGGCTAATAATATGAGTTAGATTGATAATAATAAGAGTAATGAGTATAGTAATTGTCGTCCTATCGATCATATCCACATAATATGGCCAATAATATGAGTTAGATTGATAATAATAAGAGTAATAAGTATAGTAATTGTCGTTCTATCGATCATATAAGCATAATATGGCTAATAATATGAGTTAGATTGATAATAATGAGAGTAACAAGTATAGTAATTGTCGTTCAATCGGTCATATAAGCATAATATGGCTAATAATATAAGTTAGATTGATAATAATAAGAGTAATAAGTATAGTAATTGTCGTTCTATCGATCATATAAGCATAATATGGCTAATAATATGAGTTAGATTGATAATAATAAGAGTAACAAGTGTAGTAGTTGTCGTTCTATCGATAATATAAGCATAATATGGCTAATAATATGAGTTAGATTAATAATAGTAAGAGTAATACGTATAGTAATTGTCGTCCTATTGATCATATCCACATAATATGGCTAATATTATGAGTAAGATTGATAATAATAAGAGTAACAAGTATAGTAATTGTCGTTCTATCGATAATATAAGCATAATATGGCTAATAATATGAGTTAGATTGATAATAATAAGAGTAATAAGTATAGTAATTGTCGTTCTATCGATAATATAAGCATAATATGGCTAATAATATGAGTTAGATTGATAATAATAAGAGTAACAAGTATAGTAATTGCCGTTCTATCGATCATATAAGCATAATATGGCTAATAATATGAGTTAGATTGATAATAATAAGAGTAATAAGTATAGTAATTGTCGTTCTATCGATCATATGAGCATAATATGGCTAATATTATGAGTAAGATTGATAATAATAAGAGTAACAAGTATAGTAATTGTCGTTCTATCGATAATATAAGCATAATATGGCCAATAATATGAGTTAGATTGATAATAGTAAGAGTAATAAGTATAGTAATTGTCGTTCTATCGATCATATAAGCATAATATGGCTAATAATATGAGTTAGATTGATAATAATGAGAGTAACAAGTATAGTAATTGTCGTTCAATCGGTCATATAAGCATAATATGGCTAATAATATAAGTTAGATTGATAATAATAAGAGTAATAAGTATAGTAATTGTCGTTCTATCGATAATATAAGCATAATATGGCTAATAATATGAGTTTTGATAATAATAAGAGTAACAAGTGTAGTAGTTGTCGTTCTATCGATAATATAAGCATAATATGGCTAATAATATGAGTTAGATTGATAATAATAAGAGTAACAAGTATAGTAATTGTCGTTCTATCGATCATATAAGCATAATATGGCTAATAATATGAGTTAGATTGATAATAGTAAGAGTAACAAGTGTAGTAGCTGTCGTTCTATCGGTAATATAAGCATAATATGGCTAATAATATGAGTTAGATTAATAATAGTAAGAGTAATACGTCTAGTAATCGTCGTCCTAATGATCATATCCACATAATATGGCCAATAATATGAGTTCGATTGATAATAATAAGAGAAACAAGTATAGTAATTGTCGTTCTATCGATAATATAAGCATAATGTGGCTAATAATATAAGTTAGATTGACAATAATAAGAGTAATAAGTATAGTAATTGTCGTTCTATCGGTAATATAAGAATAATATGGCTAATAATATGAGTTAGATTAATAATAGTAAGAGTAATACGTATAGTAATTGTCGTCCTATCGATCATATCCACATAATATGGCCAATAATATGAGTTAGATTGATAGTAATTAGAGTAATAAGTATAGTAATTGTCGTTCCATCGATCATATAAGCATAATATGGCTAATAATATGAGTTAGATTGATAATAATAAGAGTAATAAGTATAGTAATTGTCGTTCTAAAGATCATATAAGCATAATGTGGCTAATAATATAAGTTAGATTGATTATAATAAGAGTAATGAGTATAGTAATCGTCGTCCTATCGATCATATCCACATAATATGGCCAATAATATGAGCTCGATTGATATTAATAAGAGAAACAAGTATAGTAATTGTCGTTCTATCGATAATATAAGCATAATATGGCTAATAATATGAGTTAGATTGATAATAATAAGAAAAACAAGTATAGTAATTGTCGTTCAATCGATCATATAAGCAAAATATGGCTAATAATATGGGTTAGATGGATAATAATAAGAGTAATAAGTATAGTAATTGTCGTTCTATCGATCATGTAAGCATAATACGGCTAATAATATGAGTTAGATTGATAATAATAAGAGTAATAAGTATAGTAATTGTCGTCCTATCGATCATATTCACATAATATGGCCAATAATATGAGTTAGATTGATAATAATAAAAGTAACAAGTATAGTAATTGTCTTTCTATCGATCATATAAGCATAATATAGCTAATAATATGAGTTAGATTGATAATAATAAGAGTAACAACTATAGTAATTGTCCTTCTATCGATAATATAAGCGTAATATGGCTAATAATATGAGTTACATTGATAATAATAAGCGTAACAAGTATAGTCATTGTCCTTCTATCGATAATATATGCATAATATGGCTAATAATATGAGTTAGATTGATAATAATAAGAGTAATAAGTATAGTAATTGTCGTTCTAAAGATCATATAAGCATAATGTGGCTAATAATATAAGTTAGATTGATTATAATAAGAGTAATGAGTATAGTAATCGTCGTCCTATCGATCATATCCACATAATATGGCCAATAATATGAGCTCGATTGATATTAATAAGAGAAACAAGTATAGTAATTGTCGTTCTATCGATAATATAAGCATAATATGGCTAATAATATGAGTTAGATTGATAATAATAAGAAAAACAAGTATAGTAATTGTCGTTCAATCGATCATATAAGCATAATGTGGCTAATAATATGAGTTAGATTGATAATAATAAGAGTAACAAGTATAGTAATTGTCGTTCTATCGATAATATAAGCATAATATGGCTAATAATATGAGTTAGATTGATAACAGTAAGAGTAATGAGTATAGTAATTGTCGTTCTATCGATCATATCTGCATAATATGGAAATAATATGAGTTAGATTGATAATAATAAGAGTAATAAGTATAGTAATTGTCGTCCTATCGATCATATCCACATAATATGGCCAATAATATGAGTTAGATTGATAATAATAAGAGTAATAAGTATAGTAATTGTCGTACTATCGATCATATCCACATAATATGGCCAATAATATGAGTTAGATTGATAGTAATTAGAGTAATAAGTATAGTAATTGCCGTTCTATCGATAATATAAGCATAATATGGCTAATAATATGAGTTAGATTGATAATAATAAGAAAAACAAGTATAGTAATTGTCGTTCAATCGATCATATAAGCAAAATATGGCTAATAATATGGGTTAGATGGATAATAATAAGAGTAATAAGTATAGTAATTGTCGTTCTATCGATCATGTAAGCATAATACGGCTAATAATATGAGTTAGATTGATAATAATAAGAGTAATAAGTATAGTAATTGTCGTCCTATCGATCATATTCACATAATATGGCCAATAATATGAGTTAGATTGATAATAATAAAAGTAACAAGTATAGTAATTGTCTTTCTATCGATCATATAAGCATAATATAGCTAATAATATGAGTTAGATTGATAATAATAAGAGTAACAACTATAGTAATTGTCCTTCTATCGATAATATAAGCGTAATATGGCTAATAATATGAGTTACATTGATAATAATAAGCGTAACAAGTATAGTCATTGTCCTTCTATCGATAATATATGCATAATATGGCTAATGATATGAGTTAGATTGATAATAATAAGAGTAATAAGTATAGTAATTGTCGTTCTAAAGATCATATAAGCATAATGTGGCTAATAATATAAGTTAGATTGATTATAATAAGAGTAATGAGTATAGTAATCGTCGTCCTATCGATCATATCCACATAATATGGCCAATAATATGAGCTCGATTGATATTAATAAGAGAAACAAGTATAGTAATTGTCGTTCTATCGATAATATAAGCATAATATGGCTAATAATATGAGTTAGATTGATAATAATAAGAAAAACAAGTATAGTAATTGTCGTTCAATCGATCATATAAGCATAATGTGGCTAATAATATGAGTTAGATTGATAATAATAAGAGTAACAAGTATAGTAATTGTCGTTCTATCGATAATATAAGCATAATATGGCTAATAATATGAGTTAGATTGATAACAGTAAGAGTAATGAGTATAGTAATTGTCGTTCTATCGATCATATCTGCATAATATGGAAATAATATGAGTTAGATTGATAATAATAAGAGTAATAAGTATAGTAATTGTCGTCCTATCGATCATATCCACATAATATGGCCAATAATATGAGTTAGATTGATAATAATAAGAGTAATAAGTATAGTAATTGTCGTACTATCGATCATATCCACATAATATGGCCAATAATATGAGTTAGATTGATAGTAATTAGAGTAATAAGTATAGTAATTGCCGTTCTATCGATCATATAAGCATAATATGGCTAATAATACGAGTTCGATTGATAATAATAAGAGTAATAAGTATAGTAATTGTCGTTCTATCGATCATATGAGCATAATATGGCTAATAATATGAGTTAGATTGATAATAGTAAGAGATATAAGTATAGTAATTGTCGTTCTATCGATCATATAAGCATAATATGGCTAATAATATGAGTTAGATTGATAATAATAAGAGTAATAAGTATAGTAATTGTCGTTCTAAAGATCATATAAGCATAATGTGGCTAATAATATAAGTTAGATTGATTATAATAAGAGTAATGAGTATAGTAATCGTCGTCCTATCGATCATATCCACATAATATGGCCAATAATATGAGCTCGATTGATAATAATAAGAGAAACAAGTATAGTAATTGTCGTTCTATCGATAATATAAGCATAATATGGCTAATAATATGAGTTAGATTGATAATAATAAGAAAAACAAGTATAGTAATTGTCGTTCAATCGATCATATAAGCAAAATATGGCTAATAATATGGGTTAGATGGATAATAATAAGAGTAATAAGTATAGTAATTGTCGTTCTATCGATCATGTAACCATAATATGGCTAATAATATGAGTTAGATTGATAATAATAAGAGTAATAAGTATAGTAATTGTCGTCCTATCGATCATATTCACATAATATGGCCGATAATATGAGTTAGATTGATAATAATAAAAGTAACAAGTATAGTAATTGTCTTTTTATCGATCATATAAGCATAATATAGCTAATAATATGAGTTAGATTGATAATAATAAGAGTAACAACTATAGTAATTGTCCTTCTATCGATAATATAAGCGTAATATGTCTAATAATATGAGTTAGATTGATAATAATAAGCGTAACAAGTATAGTCATTGTCCTTCTATCGATAATATATGCATAATATGGCTAATAATATGAGTTAGATTGATAATAATAAGAGTAACAAGTATAGTAATTGTCGTTCAATCGATCATATAAGCATAATGTGGCTAATAATATGAGTTAGATTGATAATAATAAGAGTAACCAGTATAGTGATTGTCGTCCTATCGATAATATAAGCATAATATGGCTAATAATATGAGTTAGATTGATAACAGTAAGAGTAATGAGTATAGTAATTGTCGTTCTATCGATCATATCTGCATAATATGGAAATAATATGAGTTAGATTGATAATAATAAGAGTAATAAGTATAGTAATTGTCGTCCTATCGATCATATCCACATAATATGGCCAATAATATGAGTTAGATTGATAATAATAAGAGTAATAAGTATAGTAATTGTCGTACTATCGATCATATAAGCATAATATGGCTAATAATATGAGTTAGATTGATAATAGTAAGAGTAATAAGTATAGTAATTGTCGTTCAATCGATCATATAAGCATAATGTGGCTAATAATATGAGTTAGATTAATAATAGTAAGAGTAATACGTATAGTACTTGTCTTCCTATCGATCATATCCACATAATATGGCCAATAATATGAGTTAGATTTATAATCATTAGAGTAATAAGTATAGTAATTGCCATTCTACCGATCATATAAGCATAATATGGCTAATATTATGAGTAAGATTGATAATAATAAGAGTAACAAGTATAGTAATTGTCGTTCTATCGATAATATAAGCATAATATGGCTAATAATATGAGTTAGATTGATAATAATAAGCGTAACAAGTATAGTCATTGTCCTTCTATCGATAATATATGCATAATATGGCTAATAATATGAGTTAGATTGATAATAATAAGAGTAACAAGTATAGTAATTGTCGTTCAATCGATCATATAAGCATAATGTGGCTAATAATATGAGTTAGATTGATAATAGTAAGAGTAACAAGTATAGTAATTGTCGTTCAATCGATCATATAAGCATAATGTGACTAATAATATGAGTTAGATTAATAATGGTAAGAGTAATACGTATAGTAATTGTCGTCCTATCGATCATATCCACATAATATGGCTAATATTATGAGTAAGATTGATAATAATAAGAGTAACAAGTATAGTAATTGTCGTTCTATCGATAATATAAGCATAATATGGCTAATAATATGAGTTAGATTGATAATAATAAGAGTAATAAGTATAGTAATTGTCGTTCAATCGATCATATAAGCATAATGTGGCTAATAATATGAGTTAGATTGATAATAGTAAGAGTAATAAGTATAGTAATTGTCGTTCTATCGATCATATAAGCATAATATGGCCAATAATATGAGTTAGATTGATAATAATGAGAGTAACAAGTATAGTAATTGTCGTTCAATCGGTCATATAAGCATAATATGGCTAATAATATAAGTTAGATTGATAATAATAAGAGTAATAAGTATAGTAATTGTCGTTCTATCGATCATATAAGCATAATATGGCTAATAATATGAGTTAGATTGATAATAATAAGAGTAACAAGTGTAGTAGTTGTCGTTCTATCGATAATATAAGCATAATATGGCTAATAATATGAGTTAGATTAATAATAGTAAGAGTAATACGTATAGTAATTGTCGTCCTATCGATCATATCCACATAATATGGCTAATATTATGAGTAAGATTGATAATAATAAGAGTAACAAGTATAGTAATTGTCGTTCTATCGATAATATAAGCATAATATGGCTAATAATATGAGTTAGATTGATAATAATAAGAGTAATAAGTATAGTAATTGTCGTTCAATCGATCATATAAGCATAATGTGGCTAATAATATGAGTTAGATTGATAATAGTAAGAGTAATAAGTATAGTAATTGTCGTCCTATCGATCATATCCACATAATATGGCCAATAATATGAGTTAGATTGATAATAATAAGAGTAATAAGTATAGTAATTGTCGTACTATCGATCATATCCACATAATATGGCCAATAATATGAGTTAGATTGATAGTAATTAGAGTAATAAGTATAGTAATTGCCGTTCTATCGATCATATAAGCATAATATGGCTAATAATATGAGTTTTGATAATAATAAGAGTAACAAGTGTAGTAGTTGTCGTTCTATCGATAATATAAGCATAATATGGCTAATAATATGAGTTAGATTGATAATAATAAGAGTAACAAGTATAGTAATTGTCGTTCTATCGATCATATAAGCATAATATGGCTAATAATATGAGTTAGATTGATAATAGTAAGAGTAACAAGTGTAGTAGTTGTCGTTCTATCGGTAATATAAGCATAATATGGCTAATAATATGAGTTAGATTAATAATAGTAAGAGTAATACGTCTAGTAATCGTCGTCCTATCGATCATATCCACATAATATGGCCAATAATATGAGTTCGATTGATAATAATAAGAGAAACAAGTATAGTAATTGTCGTTCTATCGATAATATAAGCATAATGTGGCTAATAATATAAGTTAGATTGACAATAATAAGAGTAATAAGTATAGTAATTGTCGTTCTATCGATCATATAAGCATAATATGGCTAATAATATGAGTTTTGATAATAATAAGAGTAACAAGTGTAGTAGTTGTCGTTCTATCGATAATATAAGCATAATATGGCTAATAATATGAGTTAGATTGATAATAGTAAGAGTAACAAGTGTAGTAGTTGTCGTTCTATCGGTAATATAAGAATAATATGTCTAATAATATGAGTTAGATTAATAATAGTAAGAGTAATACGTATAGTAATTGTCGTCCTATCGATCATATCCACATAATATGGCCAATAATATGAGTTAGATTGATAGTAATTAGAGTAATAAGTATAGTAATTGTCGTTCTATCGATCATATAAGCATAATATGGCTAATAATATGAGTTAGATTGATAATAATAAGAGTAATAAGTATAGTAATTGTCGTTCTAAAGATCATATAAGCATAATGTGGCTAATAATATAAGTTAGATTGATTATAATAAGAGTAATGAGTATAGTAATCGTCGTCCTATCGATCATATCCACATAATATGGCCAATAATATGAGCTCGATTGATATTAATAAGAGAAACAAGTATAGTAATTGTCGTTCTATCGATAATATAAGCATAATATGGCTAATAATATGAGTTAGATTGATAATAATAAGAAAAACAAGTATAGTAATTGTCGTTCAATCGATCATATAAGCAAAATATGGCTAATAATATGGGTTAGATGGATAATAATAAGAGTAATAAGTATAGTAATTGTCGTTCTATCGATCATGTAAGCATAATACGGCTAATAATATGAGTTAGATTGATAATAATAAGAGTAATAAGTATAGTAATTGTCGTCCTATCGATCATATTCACATAATATGGCCAATAATATGAGTTAGATTGATAATAATAAAAGTAACAAGTATAGTAATTGTCTTTCTATCGATCATATAAGCATAATATAGCTAATAATATGAGTTAGATTGATAATAATAAGAGTAACAACTATAGTAATTGTCCTTCTATCGATAATATAAGCGTAATATGGCTAATAATATGAGTTACATTGATAATAATAAGCGTAACAAGTATAGTCATTGGCCTTCTATCGATAATATATGCATAATATGGCTAATAATATGAGTTAGATTGATAATAATAAGAGTAATAAGTATAGTAATTGTCGTTCTAAAGATCATATAAGCATAATGTGGCTAATAATATAAGTTAGATTGATTATAATAAGAGTAATGAGTATAGTAATCGTCGTCCTATCGATCATATCCACATAATATGGCCAATAATATGAGCTCGATTGATATTAATAAGAGAAACAAGTATAGTAATTGTCGTTCTATCGATAATATAAGCATAATATGGCTAATAATATGAGTTAGATTGATAATAATAAGAAAAACAAGTATAGTAATTGTCGTTCAATCGATCATATAAGCATAATGTGGCTAATAATATGAGTTAGATTGATAATAATAAGAGTAACAAGTATAGTAATTGTCGTTCTATCGATAATATAAGCATAATATGGCTAATAATATGAGTTAGATTGATAACAGTAAGAGTAATGAGTATAGTAATTGTCGTTCTATCGATCATATCTGCATAATATGGAAATAATATGAGTTAGATTGATAATAATAAGAGTAATAAGTATAGTAATTGTCGTCCTATCGATCATATCCACATAATATGGCCAATAATATGAGTTAGATTGATAATAATAAGAGTAATAAGTATAGTAATTGTCGTACTATCGATCATATCCACATAATATGGACAATAATATGAGTTAGATTGATAGTAATTAGAGTAATAAGTATAGTAATTGCCGTTCTATCGATCATATAAGCATAATATGGCTAATAATACGAGTTCGATTGATAATAATAAGAGTAATAAGTATAGTAATTGTCGTTCTATCGATCATATGAGCATAATATGGCTAATAATATGAGTTAGATTGATAATAGTAAGAGTAATAAGTATAGTAATTGTCGTTCTATCGATCATATAAGCATAATATGGCTAATAATATGAGTTAGATTGATAATAATAAGAGTAATAAGTATAGTAATTGTCGTTCTAAAGATCATATAAGCATAATGTGGCTAATAATATAAGTTAGATTGATTATAATAAGAGTAATGAGTATAGTAATCGTCGTCCTATCGATCATATCCACATAATATGGCCAATAATATGAGCTCGATTGATAATAATAAGAGAAACAAGTATAGTAATTGCCGTTCTATCGATAATATAAGCATAATATGGCTAATAATATGAGTTAGATTGATAATAATAAGAAAAACAAGTATAGTAATTGTCGTTCAATCGATCATATAAGCAAAATATGGCTAATAATATGGGTTAGATGGATAATAATAAGAGTAATAAGTATAGTAATTGTCGTTCTATCGATCATGTAACCATAATATGGCTAATAATATGAGTTAGATTGATAATAATAAGAGTAATAAGTATAGTAATTGTCGTCCTATCGATCATATTCACATAATATGGCCGATAATATGAGTTAGATTGATAATAATAAAAGTAACAAGTATAGTAATTGTCTTTTTATCGATCATATAAGCATAATATAGCTAATAATATGAGTTAGATTGATAATAATAAGAGTAACAACTATAGTAATTGTCCTTCTATCGATAATATAAGCGTAATATGTCTAATAATATGAGTTAGATTGATAATAATAAGCGTAACAAGTATAGTCATTGTCCTTCTATCGATAATATATGCATAATATGGCTAATAATATGAGTTAGATTGATAATAATAAGAGTAACAAGTATAGTAATTGTCGTTCAATCGATCATATAAGCATAATGTGGCTAATAATATGAGTTAGATTGATAATAATAAGAGTAACCAGTATAGTGATTGTCGTCCTATCGATAATATAAGCATAATATGGCTAATAATATGAGTTAGATTGATAACAGTAAGAGTAATGAGTATAGTAATTGTCGTTCTATCGATCATATCTGCATAATATGGAAATAATATGAGTTAGATTGATAATAATAAGAGTAATAAGTATAGTAATTGTCGTCCTATCGATCATATCCACATAATATGGCCAATAATATGAGTTAGATTGATAATAATAAGAGTAATAAGTATAGTAATTGTCGTACTATCGATCATATAAGCATAATATGGCTAATAATATGAGTTAGATTGATAATAGTAAGAGTAATAAGTATAGTAATTGTCGTTCAATCGATCATATAAGCATAATGTGGCTAATAATATGAGTTAGATTAATAATAGTAAGAGTAATACGTATAGTACTTGTCTTCCTATCGATCATATCCACATAATATGGACAATAATATGAGTTAGATTGATAATAATTAGAGTAATAAGTATAGTAATTGCCATTCTACCGATCATATAAGCATAATATGGCTAATATTATGAGTAAGATTGATAATAATAAGAGTAACAAGTATAGTAATTGTCGTTCTATCGATAATATAAGCATAATATGGCTAATAATATGAGTTAGATTGATAATAATAAGCGTAACAAGTATAGTCATTGTCCTTCTATCGATAATATATGCATAATATGGCTAATAATATGAGTTAGATTGATAATAATAAGAGTAACAAGTATAGTAATTGTCGTTCAATCGATCATATAAGCATAATGTGGCTAATAATATGAGTTAGATTGATAATAGTAAGAGTAACAAGTATAGTAATTGTCGTTCAATCGATCATATAAGCATAATGTGACTAATAATATGAGTTAGATTAATAATGGTAAGAGTAATACGTATAGTAATTGTCGTCCTATCGATCATATCCACATAATATGGCCAATAATATGAGTTAGATTGATAATAATTAGAGTAATAAGTATAGTAATTGCCGTTCTATCGATCATATAAGCATAATATGGCTAATATTATGAGTAAGATTGATAATAATACGAGTAACAAGTATGGTAATTGTCGTTCTATCGATAATATAAGCATAATATGGCTAATAATACGAGTTCGATTGATAATAATAAGAGTAATAAGTATAGTAATTGTCGTTCTATCGATCATATGAGCATAATATGGCTAATAATATGAGTTAGATTGATAACAGTAAGAGTAATGAGTATAGTAATTGTCGTTCTATCGATCATATCTGCATAATATGGAAATAATATGAGTTAGATTGATAATAATAAGAGTAATAAGTATAGTAATTGTCGTCCTATCGATCATATCCACATAATATGGCCAATAATATGAGTTAGATTGATAATAATAAGAGTAATAAGTATAGTAATTGTCGTACTATCGATCATATAAGCATAATATGGCTAATAATATGAGTTAGATTGATAATAGTAAGATTAATAAGTATAGTAATTGTCGTTCAATCGATCATATAAGCATAATGTGGCTAATAATATGAGTTAGATTAATAATAGTAAGAGTAATACGTATAGTACTTGTCTTCCTATCGATCATATCCACATAATATGGCCAATAATATGAGTTAGATTGATAATAATTAGAGTAATAAGTATAGTAATTGCCATTCTACCGATCATATAAGCATAATATGGCTAATATTATGAGTAAGATTGATAATAATAAGAGTAACAAGTATAGTAATTGTCGTTCTATCGATAATATAAGCATAATATGGCTAATAATATGAGTTAGATTGATAATAATAAGCGTAACAAGTATAGTCATTGTCCTTCTATCGATAATATATGCATAATATGGCTAATAATATGAGTTAGATTGATAATAATAAGAGTAACAAGTATAGTAATTGTCGTTCAATCGATCATATAAGCATAATGTGGCTAATAATATGAGTTAGATTGATAATAGTAAGAGTAACAAGTATAGTAATTGTCGTTCAATCGATCATATAAGCATAATGTGACTAATAATATGAGTTAGATTAATAATAATAAGAGTAACAAGTATAGCAATTGTCGTTCTATCGATAATATAAGCATAATATGGTTAATAATATGAGTTAGATTGATAATAATAAGAGTAATAAGTATAGTAATTGTCGTTCTATCGATCATATAAGCATAATATGGCTAATAATATGAGTTAGATTGATAATAATAAGAGTAACAAGTGTAGTAATTGTCGTTCTATCGATCATATAAGCATAATATGGCTAATAATATGAGTTAGATTGACAATAATGAGAGTAACAAGTATAGTAATTGTCGTTCAATCGATCATATAAGCATAATATGGCTAATAATATGAGTTAGATTGATAATAATAAGAGTAATAAGTATAGTAATTGTCGTTCTATCGATCATATAAGCATAATATGGCAAATAATATGAGTTAGATTGATAATAATAAGAGTAACAAGTATAGTAATTGTCTTTCTATCGATCATATAAGCATAATATGGCTAATAATATGAGTTAGATTGATAATAATAAGAGTAACAGGTATAGTAATTGTCGTTCTATCGATCATATAAGCATAATATGGCTAATAATATGAGTTAGATTGATAACAATAAGAGTGACAAGTATTGTAATTGTCGTTCTATCGATAATATAAGCATAATATGGCTAATAATATGAGTTAGATTGATAACAGTAAGAGTAATAAGTATAGTAATTGTCGTTCTATCGATCATATCTGCATAATATGGAAATAATATGAGTTAGATTGATAATAATAAGAGTAATAAGTATCGTAATTGTCGTCCTATCGATCATATCCACATAATATGGCCAATAATATGAGTTAGATTGATAATAATAAGAGTAATAAGTATAGTAATTGTCGTTCTATCGATCATATAAGCATAATATGGCTAATAATATGAGTTAGATTGATAATAATAAGAGTAACAACTATAGTAATTGTCGTTCTATCGATCATATAAGCATAATATGGCTAATAATATGAGTTAGATTGATAATAATTAGAGTAATAAGTATAGTAATTGCCGTTCTATCGATCATATAAGCATAATATGGCTAATAATATGAGTTAGATTAATAACAGTAAGAGTAATAAGTATAGTAATTGTCGTTCTATCGATCATATCTGCATAATATGGAAATAATATGAGTTAGATTGATAATAATTAGAGTAATAAGTATAGTAATTGCCGTTCTATCGATCATATAAGCATAATATGGCTAATATTATGAGTAAGATTGATAATAATAAGAGTAACAAGTATAGTAATTGTCGTTCTATCGATAATATAAGCATAATATGGCTAATAATATGAGATAGATTGATAATAATAAGAGTAATAAGTATAGTAATTGTCGTTCTATCGATGATATAAGCATAATATGGCCAATAATATGAGTTAGATTGATAATGGTAAGAGTAATAAGTATAGTAATGGTCGTTCTATCGATCATATAAGCATAATATGGCTAATAATATGAGTTAGATTGATAATAATAAGAGTAACAACTATAGTAATTGTCCTTCTATCGATAATATAAGCATAATATGGCTAATAATATGAGTTAGATTGATAATAATGAGAGTAACAAGTATAGTAATTGTCGTTCAATCGGTCATATAATCATAATATGGCTAATAATATGAGTTAGATTGATAACAGTAAGAGTAATAAGTATAGTAATTGTCGTTCTATCGATCATATCTGCATAATATGGAAATAATATGAGTTAGATTGATAATAATAAGAGTAATAAGTATAGTTATTGTCGTCCTATCGATCATATCCACATAATATGGCCAATAATATGAGTTAGATTGATAATAATAAGAGTAATAAGTATAGTAATTGTCGTTCTATCGATCATATAAGCATAATATGGCTAATAATATGAGTTAGATTGATAATAATAAGAGTAACAACTATAGTAATTGTCCTTCTATCGATAATATAAGCATAATGTGGCTAATAATATGAGTAAGATTGATGATAGTAAGAGTAATAAGTATAGTAATTGTCGTTCAATCGATCATATAAGCATAATATGGTTAATAATATGAGTTAGATTGATAATAATAAGAGTGACAAGTATAGTAATTGTCGTTCTATCGATAATATAAGCATAATATGGCTAATAATATGAGTTAGATTGATAACAGTAAGAGTAATAAGTATAGTAATTGTCGTTCTATCGATCATATCTGCATAATATGGAAATAATATGAGTTAGATTGATAATAATAAGAGTAATAAGTATAGTAATTGTCGTCCTATCGATCATATCCACATAATATGGCCAATAATATGAGTTAGATTGATAATAATAAGAGTAATAAGTATAGTAATTGTCGGTCTATCGATCATATAAGCATAATATGGCTAATAATATGAGTTAGATTGATAATAATAAGAGTAACAACTATAGTAATTGTCCTTCTATCGATAATATAAGCATAATATGGCTAATAATATGAGTTAGATTGATAATAATGAGAGTAACAAGTATAGTAATTGTCGTTCAATCGGTCATATAATCATAATATGGCTAATAATATAAGTTAGATTGATAATAATAAGAGTAATAAGTATAGTAATTGTCGTTCTATCGATCATATAAGCATAATATGGCTAATAATATGAGTTAGATTGATAATAATAAGAGTAATAAGTATAGTAATTGTCGTTCTATCGATCATATAAGCATAATATGGCTAATAATATGAGTTAGATTGATAATAATAAGAGTAACAAGTGTAGTAATTGTCGTTCTATCGATCATATAAGCATAATATGGCAAATAATATGAGTTAGATTAATAATAGTAAGAGTAATACGTATAGTAATTGTCGTCCTATCGATCATATCCACATAATATGGCCAATTATATGAGTTAGATTGATAATAATAAGAGTAATAATTATAGTAATTGTCGTTCTATCGATCATATAAGCATAATATGGCTAATAATATGAGTTAGATTGACAATAATAAGAGTAATAAGTATAGTAATTGTCGTTCTATCGATCATATAAGCATAATATGGCAAATAATATGAGTTAGATTAATAATAGTAAGAGTAATACGTATAGTAATTGTCGTCCTATCGATCATATCCACATAATATGGCCAATTATATGAGTTAGATTGATAATAATAAGAGTAATAATTATAGTAATTGTCGTTCTATCGATCATATAAGCATAATATGGCTAATAATATGAGTTAGATTGACAATAATGAGAGTAACAAATATAGTAATTGTCGTTCAATCGATCATATAAGCATAATATGGCTAATAATATGAGTTAGATTGATAATAATAAGAGTAATAAGTATAGTAATTGTCGTTCTTTCGATAATATAGGCATAATATGGCTAATAATATGAGTTAGATTGATAATAATAAGTGTAACAAGTATAGTAATTGTCGTTCAATCGATCATATAAGCATAATATGGCTAATAATATGAGTTCGATTGATAATAGCAAGAGTAATAGGCATAGTGATTGTCGTTCTACCGATCATATCTGCATAATATGTTTAATAATATGAGTTAGATTGATAATAATAAGAGTAACAACTATAGTAATTGTCCTTCTATCGATAATATAAGCATAATATGGCTAAAAATATGTGTTAGATTGATAATAGTAAGAGTAATAAGTATAGTAATTGTCGTTCAATCGATCATATAAGCATAATATGGCTAATAATATGAGTTAGATTAATAATAGTAAGAGTAATACGTATAGTAATTGTCGTCCTATCGATCATATCCACATAATATGGCCAATTATATGAGTTAGATTGATAATAATAAGAGTAATAAGTATAGTAATTGTCGTTCTATCGATCATATAAGCATAATATGGCTAATAATATGAGTTAGATTGATAATAATAAGAGTAGCAAGTATAGCAATTGTCGTTCTATCGATAATATAAGCATAATATGGTTAATAATATGAGTTAGATTGATAATAATAAGAGTAATAAGTATAGTAATTGTCGTTCTATCGATCATATAAGCATAATATGGCCAATAATATGAGTTAGATTGATAATAATAAGAGTAATAAGTATACTAATTGTCGGTCTATCGATCATATAAGCATAATATGGCTAATAATATGAGTTAGATTGATAATAATAAGAGTAACAACTATAGTAATTGTCCTTCTATCGATAATATAAGCATAATATGGCTAATAATATGAGTTAGATTGATAATAATGAGAGTAACAAGTATAGTAATTGTCGTTCAATCGGTCATATAATCATAATATGGCTAATAATATAAGTTAGATTGATAATAATAAGAGTAATAAGTATAGTAATTGTCGTTCTATCGATCATATAAGCATAATATGGCTAATAATATGAGTTAGATTGATAATAATAAGAGTAATAAGTATAGTAATTGTCGTTCTATCGATCATATAAGCATAATATGGCTAATAATATGAGTTAGATTGATAATAATAAGAGTAACAAGTGTAGTAATTGTCGTTCTATCGATCATATAAGCATAATATGGCAAATAATATGAGTTAGATTGACAATAATGAGAGTAACAAGTATAGTAATTGTCGTTCAATCGATCATATAAGCATAATATGGCTAATAATATGAGTTAGATTGATAATAATAAGAGTAATAAGTATAATAATTGTCGTTCTATCGATCATATAAGCATAATATGGCAAATAATATGAGTTAGATTAATAATAGTAAGAGTAATACGTATAGTAATTGTCGTCCTATCGATCATATCCACATAATATGGCCAATTATATGAGTTAGATTGATAATAATAAGAGTAATAATTATAGTAATTGTCGTTCTATCGATCATATAAGCATAATATGGCTAATAATATGAGTTAGATTGATAATAATAAGAGTAGCAAGTATAGCAATTGTCGTTCTATCGATAATATAAGCATAATATGGTTAATAATATGAGTTAGATTGATAATAATAAGAGTAATAAGTATAGTAATTGTCGTTCTATCGATCATATAAGCATAATATGGCTAATAATATGAGTTAGATTGATAATAATAAGAGTAACAAGTGTAGTAATTGTCGTTCTATCGATCATATAAGCATAATATGGCTAATAATATGAGTTAGATTGATAATAATAAGAGTAATAAGTATAGTAATTGTCGTTCTATCGATCATATAAGCATAATATGGCTAATAATATGAGTTAGATTGATAATAATAAGAGTAATAAGTATAGTAATTGTCGTTCTATCGATCATATAAGCATAATATGGCTAATAATATGAGTTAGATTGATAATAATAAGAGTAATAAGTATAGTAATTGTCGTTCTATCGATCATATAAGCATAATATGGCTAATAATATGAGTTAGATTGATAATAATAAGAGTAACAAGTGTAGTAATTGTCGTTCTATCGATCATATAAGCATAATATGGCAAATAATATGAGTTAGATTGACAATAATGAGAGTAACAAGTATAGTAATTGTCGTTCAATCGATCATATAAGCATAATATGGCTAATAATATGAGTTAGATTGATAATAATAAGAGTAATAAGTATAATAATTGTCGTTCTATCGATCATATAAGCATAATATGGCAAATAATATGAGTTAGATTAATAATAGTAAGAGTAATACGTATAGTAATTGTCGTCCTATCGATCATATCCACATAATATGGCCAATTATATGAGTTAGATTGATAATAATAAGAGTAATAATTATAGTAATTGTCGTTCTATCGATCATATAAGCATAATATGGCTAATAATATGAGTTAGATTGATAATAATAAGAGTAGCAAGTATAGCAATTGTCGTTCTATCGATAATATAAGCATAATATGGTTAATAATATGAGTTAGATTGATAATAATAAGAGTAATAAGTATAGTAATTGTCGTTCTATCGATCATATAAGCATAATATGGCTAATAATATGAGTTAGATTGATAATAATAAGAGTAACAAGTGTAGTAATTGTCGTTCTATCGATCATATAAGCATAATATGGCTAATAATATGAGTTAGATTGATAATAATAAGAGTAATAAGTATAGTAATTGTCGTTCTATCGATCATATCTGCATAATATGGAAATAATATGAGTTAGATTGATAATAATAAGAGTAATAAGTATAGTAATTGTCGTTCAATCGGTCATATAATCATAATATGGCTAATCATATAAGTTACATTGATAATAATAAGAGTAATAAGTGTAGTAATTGTCGTTCTATCGATCATATAAGCATAATATGGCTAATAATATGAGTTAGATTGACAATAATGAGAGTAACAAATATAGTAATTGTCGTTCAATCGATCATATAAGCATAATATGGCTAATAATATGAGTTAGATTGATAATAATAAGAGTAATAAGTATAGTAATTGTCGTTCTTTCGATAATATAGGCATAATATGGCTAATAATATGAGTTAGATTGATAATAATAAGGGTAACAAGTATAGTAATTGTCGTTCAATCGATCATATAAGCATAATATGGCTAATAATATGAGTTCGATTGATAATAGCAAGAGTAATAGGCATAGTGATTGTCGTTCTACCGATCATATCTGCATAATATGTTTAATAATATGAGTTAGATTGATAATAATAAGAGTAACAACTATAGTAATTGTCCTTCTATCGATAATATAAGCATAATATGGCTAAAAATATGTGTTAGATTGATAATAGTAAGAGTAATAAGTATAGTAATTGTCGTTCAATCGATCATATAAGCATAATATGGCTAATAATATGAGTTAGATTAATAATAGTAAGAGTAATACGTATAGTAATTGTCGTCCTATCGATCATATCCACATAATATGGCCAATTATATGAGTTAGATTGATAATAATAAGAGTAATAAGTATAGTAATTGTCGTTCTATCGATCATATAAGCATAATATGGCTAATAATATGAGTTAGATTGATAATAATAAGAGTAGCAAGTATAGCAATTGTCGTTCTATCGATAATATAAGCATAATATGGTTAATAATATGAGTTAGATTGATAATAATAAGAGTAATAAGTATAGTAATTGTCGTTCTATCGATCATATAAGCATAATATGGCTAATAATATGAGTTAGATTGATAATAATAAGAGTAACAAGTGTAGTAATTGTCGTTCTATCGATCATATAAGCATAATATGGCTAATAATATGAGTTAGATTGATAATAATAAGAGTAATAAGTATAGTAATTGTCGTTCTATCGATCATATCTGCATAATATGGAAATAATATGAGTTAGATTGATAATAATAAGAGTAATAAGTATAGTAATTGTCGTTCAATCGGTCATATAATCATAATATGGCTAATCATATAAGTTACATTGATAATAATAAGAGTAATAAGTGTAGTAATTGTCGTTCTATCGATCATATAAGCATAATATGGCTAATAATATGAGTTAGATTGACAATAATGAGAGTAACAAATATAGTAATTGTCGTTCAATCGATCATATAAGCATAATATGGCTAATAATATGAGTTAGATTGATAATAATAAGAGTAATAAGTATAGTAATTGTCGTTCTTTCGATAATATAGGCATAATATGGCTAATAATATGAGTTAGATTGATAATAATAAGGGTAACAAGTATAGTAATTGTCGTTCAATCGATCATATAAGCATAATATGGCTAATAATATGAGTTCGATTGATAATAGCAAGAGTAATAGGCATAGTGATTGTCGTTCTACCGATCATATCTGCATAATATGTTTAATAATATGAGTTAGATTGATAATAATAAGAGTAACAACTATAGTAATTGTCCTTCTATCGATAATATAAGCATAATATGGCTAAAAATATGTGTTAGATTGATAATAGTAAGAGTAATAAGTATAGTAATTGTCGTTCAATCGATCATATAAGCATAATATGGCTAATAATATGAGTTAGATTAATAATAGTAAGAGTAATACGTATAGTAATTGTCGTCCTATCGATCATATCCACATAATATGGCCAATTATATGAGTTAGATTGATAATAATAAGAGTAATAAGTATAGTAATTGTCGTTCTATCGATCATATAAGCATAATATGGCTAATAATATGAGTTAGATTGATAATAATAAGAGTAGCAAGTATAGCAATTGTCGTTCTATCGATAATATAAGCATAATATGGTTAATAATATGAGTTAGATTGATAATAATAAGAGTAATAAGTATAGTAATTGTCGTTCTATCGATCATATAAGCATAATATGGCTAATAATATGAGTTAGATTGATAATAATAAGAGTAACAACTATAGTAATTGTCCTTCTTTCGATAATATAGGCATAATATGGCTAATAATATGAGTTAGATTGATAATAATAAGGGTAACAAGTATAGTAATTGTCGTTCAATCGATCATATAAGCATAATATGGCTAATAATATGAGTTCGATTGATAATAGCAAGAGTAATAGGCATAGTGATTGTCGTTCTACCGATCATATCTGCATAATATGTTTAATAATATGAGTTAGATTGATAATAATAAGAGTAACAACTATAGTAATTGTCCTTCTATCGATAATATAAGCATAATATGGCTAAAAATATGTGTTAGATTGATAATAGTAAGAGTAATAAGTATAGTAATTGTCGTTCAATCGATCATATAAGCATAATATGGCTAATAATATGAGTTAGATTAATAATAGTAAGAGTAATACGTATAGTAATTGTCGTCCTATCGATCATATCCACATAATATGGCCAATTATATGAGTTAGATTGATAATAATAAGAGTAATAAGTATAGTAATTGTCGTTCTATCGATCATATAAGCATAATATGGCTAATAATATGAGTTAGATTGATAATAATAAGAGTAGCAAGTATAGCAATTGTCGTTCTATCGATAATATAAGCATAATATGGTTAATAATATGAGTTAGATTGATAATAATAAGAGTAATAAGTATAGTAATTGTCGTTCTATCGATCATATAAGCATAATATGGCTAATAATATGAGTTAGATTGATAATAATAAGAGTAACAACTATAGTAATTGTCCTTCTTTCGATAATATAGGCATAATATGGCTAATAATATGAGTTAGATTGATAATAATAAGGGTAACAAGTATAGTAATTGTCGTTCAATCGATCATATAAGCATAATATGGCTAATAATATGAGTTCGATTGATAATAGCAAGAGTAATAGGCATAGTGATTGTCGTTCTACCGATCATATCTGCATAATATGTTTAATAATATGAGTTAGATTGATAATAATAAGAGTAACAACTATAGTAATTGTCCTTCTATCGATAATATAAGCATAATATGGCTAAAAATATGTGTTAGATTGATAATAGTAAGAGTAATAAGTATAGTAATTGTCGTTCAATCGATCATATAAGCATAATGTGGCTAATAATATGAGTTAGATTAATAATAGTAAGAGTAATACGTATAGTACTTGTCTTCCTATCGATCATATCCACATAATATGGCCAATAATATGAGTTAGATTGATAATAATTAGAGTAATAAGTATAGTAATTGCCATTCTACCGATCATATAAGCATAATATGGCTAATATTATGAGTAAGATTGATAATAATAAGAGTAACAAGTATAGTAATTGTCGTTCTATCGATAATATAAGCATAATATGGCTAATAATATGAGTTAGATTGATAATAATAAGCGTAACAAGTATAGTCATTGTCCTTCTATCGATAATATATGCATAATATGGCTAATAATATGAGTTAGATTGATAATAATAAGAGTAACAAGTATAGTAATTGTCGTTCAATCGATCATATAAGCATAATGTGGCTAATAATATGAGTTAGATTGATAATAGTAAGAGTAACAAGTATAGTAATTGTCGTTCAATCGATCATATAAGCATAATGTGACTAATAATATGAGTTAGATTAATAATAATAAGAGTAACAAGTATAGCAATTGTCGTTCTATCGATAATATAAGCATAATATGGTTAATAATATGAGTTAGATTGATAATAATAAGAGTAATAAGTATAGTAATTGTCGTTCTATCGATCATATAAGCATAATATGGCTAATAATATGAGTTAGATTGATAATAATAAGAGTAACAAGTGTAGTAATTGTCGTTCTATCGATCATATAAGCATAATATGGCTAATAATATGAGTTAGATTGACAATAATGAGAGTAACAAGTATAGTAATTGTCGTTCAATCGATCATATAAGCATAATATGGCTAATAATATGAGTTAGATTGATAATAATAAGAGTAATAAGTATAGTAATTGTCGTTCTATCGATCATATAAGCATAATATGGCAAATAATATGAGTTAGATTGATAATAATAAGAGTAACAAGTATAGTAATTGTCTTTCTATCGATCATATAAGCATAATATGGCTAATAATATGAGTTAGATTGATAATAATAAGAGTAACAGGTATAGTAATTGTCGTTCTATCGATCATATAAGCATAATATGGCTAATAATATGAGTTAGATTGATAACAATAAGAGTGACAAGTATTGTAATTGTCGTTCTATCGATAATATAAGCATAATATGGCTAATAATATGAGTTAGATTGATAACAGTAAGAGTAATAAGTATAGTAATTGTCGTTCTATCGATCATATCTGCATAATATGGAAATAATATGAGTTAGATTGATAATAATAAGAGTAATAAGTATCGTAATTGTCGTCCTATCGATCATATCCACATAATATGGCCAATAATATGAGTTAGATTGATAATAATAAGAGTAATAAGTATAGTAATTGTCGTTCTATCGATCATATAAGCATAATATGGCTAATAATATGAGTTAGATTGATAATAATAAGAGTAACAACTATAGTAATTGTCGTTCTATCGATCATATAAGCATAATATGGCTAATAATATGAGTTAGATTGATAATAATTAGAGTAATAAGTATAGTAATTGCCGTTCTATCGATCATATAAGCATAATATGGCTAATAATATGAGTTAGATTAATAACAGTAAGAGTAATAAGTATAGTAATTGTCGTTCTATCGATCATATCTGCATAATATGGAAATAATATGAGTTAGATTGATAATAATTAGAGTAATAAGTATAGTAATTGCCGTTCTATCGATCATATAAGCATAATATGGCTAATATTATGAGTAAGATTGATAATAATAAGAGTAACAAGTATAGTAATTGTCGTTCTATCGATAATATAAGCATAATATGGCTAATAATATGAGATAGATTGATAATAATAAGAGTAATAAGTATAGTAATTGTCGTTCTATCGATGATATAAGCATAATATGGCCAATAATATGAGTTAGATTGATAATGGTAAGAGTAATAAGTATAGTAATGGTCGTTCTATCGATCATATAAGCATAATATGGCTAATAATATGAGTTAGATTGATAATAATAAGAGTAACAACTATAGTAATTGTCCTTCTATCGATAATATAAGCATAATATGGCTAATAATATGAGTTAGATTGATAATAATGAGAGTAACAAGTATAGTAATTGTCGTTCAATCGGTCATATAATCATAATATGGCTAATAATATGAGTTAGATTGATAACAGTAAGAGTAATAAGTATAGTAATTGTCGTTCTATCGATCATATCTGCATAATATGGAAATAATATGAGTTAGATTGATAATAATAAGAGTAATAAGTATAGTTATTGTCGTCCTATCGATCATATCCACATAATATGGCCAATAATATGAGTTAGATTGATAATAATAAGAGTAATAAGTATAGTAATTGTCGTTCTATCGATCATATAAGCATAATATGGCTAATAATATGAGTTAGATTGATAATAATAAGAGTAACAACTATAGTAATTGTCCTTCTATCGATAATATAAGCATAATGTGGCTAATAATATGAGTAAGATTGATGATAGTAAGAGTAATAAGTATAGTAATTGTCGTTCAATCGATCATATAAGCATAATATGGTTAATAATATGAGTTAGATTGATAATAATAAGAGTGACAAGTATAGTAATTGTCGTTCTATCGATAATATAAGCATAATATGGCTAATAATATGAGTTAGATTGATAACAGTAAGAGTAATAAGTATAGTAATTGTCGTTCTATCGATCATATCTGCATAATATGGAAATAATATGAGTTAGATTGATAATAATAAGAGTAATAAGTATAGTAATTGTCGTCCTATCGATCATATCCACATAATATGGCCAATAATATGAGTTAGATTGATAATAATAAGAGTAATAAGTATAGTAATTGTCGGTCTATCGATCATATAAGCATAATATGGCTAATAATATGAGTTAGATTGATAATAATAAGAGTAACAACTATAGTAATTGTCCTTCTATCGATAATATAAGCATAATATGGCTAATAATATGAGTTAGATTGATAATAATGAGAGTAACAAGTATAGTAATTGTCGTTCAATCGGTCATATAATCATAATATGGCTAATAATATAAGTTAGATTGATAATAATAAGAGTAATAAGTATAGTAATTGTCGTTCTATCGATCATATAAGCATAATATGGCTAATAATATGAGTTAGATTGATAATAATAAGAGTAATAAGTATAGTAATTGTCGTTCTATCGATCATATAAGCATAATATGGCTAATAATATGAGTTAGATTGATAATAATAAGAGTAACAAGTGTAGTAATTGTCGTTCTATCGATCATATAAGCATAATATGGCAAATAATATGAGTTAGATTGACAATAATGAGAGTAACAAGTATAGTAATTGTCGTTCAATCGATCATATAAGCATAATATGGCTAATAATATGAGTTAGATTGATAATAATAAGAGTAATAAGTATAGTAATTGTCGTTCTATCGATCATATAAGCATAATATGGCAAATAATATGAGTTAGATTAATAATAGTAAGAGTAATACGTATAGTAATTGTCGTCCTATCGATCATATCCACATAATATGGCCAATTATATGAGTTAGATTGATAATAATAAGAGTAATAATTATAGTAATTGTCGTTCTATCGATCATATAAGCATAATATGGCTAATAATATGAGTTAGATTGACAATAATGAGAGTAACAAATATAGTAATTGTCGTTCAATCGATCATATAAGCATAATATGGCTAATAATATGAGTTAGATTGATAATAATAAGAGTAATAAGTATAGTAATTGTCGTTCTTTCGATAATATAGGCATAATATGGCTAATAATATGAGTTAGATTGATAATAATAAGGGTAACAAGTATAGTAATTGTCGTTCAATCGATCATATAAGCATAATATGGCTAATAATATGAGTTCGATTGATAATAGCAAGAGTAATAGGCATAGTGATTGTCGTTCTACCGATCATATCTGCATAATATGTTTAATAATATGAGTTAGATTGATAATAATAAGAGTAACAACTATAGTAATTGTCCTTCTATCGATAATATAAGCATAATATGGCTAAAAATATGTGTTAGATTGATAATAGTAAGAGTAATAAGTATAGTAATTGTCGTTCAATCGATCATATAAGCATAATATGGCTAATAATATGAGTTAGATTAATAATAGTAAGAGTAATACGTATAGTAATTGTCGTCCTATCGATCATATCCACATAATATGGCCAATTATATGAGTTAGATTGATAATAATAAGAGTAATAAGTATAGTAATTGTCGTTCTATCGATCATATAAGCATAATATGGCTAATAATATGAGTTAGATTGATAATAATAAGAGTAGCAAGTATAGCAATTGTCGTTCTATCGATAATATAAGCATAATATGGTTAATAATATGAGTTAGATTGATAATAATAAGAGTAATAAGTATAGTAATTGTCGTTCTATCGATCATATAAGCATAATATGGCCAATAATATGAGTTAGATTGATAATAATAAGAGTAATAAGTATACTAATTGTCGGTCTATCGATCATATAAGCATAATATGGCTAATAATATGAGTTAGATTGATAATAATAAGAGTAACAACTATAGTAATTGTCCTTCTATCGATAATATAAGCATAATATGGCTAATAATATGAGTTAGATTGATAATAATGAGAGTAACAAGTATAGTAATTGTCGTTCAATCGGTCATATAATCATAATATGGCTAATAATATAAGTTAGATTGATAATAATAAGAGTAATAAGTATAGTAATTGTCGTTCTATCGATCATATAAGCATAATATGGCTAATAATATGAGTTAGATTGATAATAATAAGAGTAATAAGTATAGTAATTGTCGTTCTATCGATCATATAAGCATAATATGGCTAATAATATGAGTTAGATTGATAATAATAAGAGTAACAAGTGTAGTAATTGTCGTTCTATCGATCATATAAGCATAATATGGCAAATAATATGAGTTAGATTGACAATAATGAGAGTAACAAGTATAGTAATTGTCGTTCAATCGATCATATAAGCATAATATGGCTAATAATATGAGTTAGATTGATAATAATAAGAGTAATAAGTATAATAATTGTCGTTCTATCGATCATATAAGCATAATATGGCAAATAATATGAGTTAGATTAATAATAGTAAGAGTAATACGTATAGTAATTGTCGTCCTATCGATCATATCCACATAATATGGCCAATTATATGAGTTAGATTGATAATAATAAGAGTAATAATTATAGTAATTGTCGTTCTATCGATCATATAAGCATAATATGGCTAATAATATGAGTTAGATTGATAATAATAAGAGTAGCAAGTATAGCAATTGTCGTTCTATCGATAATATAAGCATAATATGGTTAATAATATGAGTTAGATTGATAATAATAAGAGTAATAAGTATAGTAATTGTCGTTCTATCGATCATATAAGCATAATATGGCTAATAATATGAGTTAGATTGATAATAATAAGAGTAACAAGTGTAGTAATTGTCGTTCTATCGATCATATAAGCATAATATGGCTAATAATATGAGTTAGATTGATAATAATAAGAGTAATAAGTATAGTAATTGTCGTTCTATCGATCATATAAGCATAATATGGCTAATAATATGAGTTAGATTGATAATAATAAGAGTAATAAGTATAGTAATTGTCGTTCTATCGATCATATAAGCATAATATGGCTAATAATATGAGTTAGATTGATAATAATAAGAGTAATAAGTATAGTAATTGTCGTTCTATCGATCATATAAGCATAATATGGCTAATAATATGAGTTAGATTGATAATAATAAGAGTAACAAGTGTAGTAATTGTCGTTCTATCGATCATATAAGCATAATATGGCAAATAATATGAGTTAGATTGACAATAATGAGAGTAACAAGTATAGTAATTGTCGTTCAATCGATCATATAAGCATAATATGGCTAATAATATGAGTTAGATTGATAATAATAAGAGTAATAAGTATAATAATTGTCGTTCTATCGATCATATAAGCATAATATGGCAAATAATATGAGTTAGATTAATAATAGTAAGAGTAATACGTATAGTAATTGTCGTCCTATCGATCATATCCACATAATATGGCCAATTATATGAGTTAGATTGATAATAATAAGAGTAATAATTATAGTAATTGTCGTTCTATCGATCATATAAGCATAATATGGCTAATAATATGAGTTAGATTGATAATAATAAGAGTAGCAAGTATAGCAATTGTCGTTCTATCGATAATATAAGCATAATATGGTTAATAATATGAGTTAGATTGATAATAATAAGAGTAATAAGTATAGTAATTGTCGTTCTATCGATCATATAAGCATAATATGGCTAATAATATGAGTTAGATTGATAATAATAAGAGTAACAAGTGTAGTAATTGTCGTTCTATCGATCATATAAGCATAATATGGCTAATAATATGAGTTAGATTGATAATAATAAGAGTAATAAGTATAGTAATTGTCGTTCTATCGATCATATCTGCATAATATGGAAATAATATGAGTTAGATTGATAATAATAAGAGTAATAAGTATAGTAATTGTCGTTCAATCGGTCATATAATCATAATATGGCTAATCATATAAGTTACATTGATAATAATAAGAGTAATAAGTGTAGTAATTGTCGTTCTATCGATCATATAAGCATAATATGGCTAATAATATGAGTTAGATTGACAATAATGAGAGTAACAAATATAGTAATTGTCGTTCAATCGATCATATAAGCATAATATGGCTAATAATATGAGTTAGATTGATAATAATAAGAGTAATAAGTATAGTAATTGTCGTTCTTTCGATAATATAGGCATAATATGGCTAATAATATGAGTTAGATTGATAATAATAAGGGTAACAAGTATAGTAATTGTCGTTCAATCGATCATATAAGCATAATATGGCTAATAATATGAGTTCGATTGATAATAGCAAGAGTAATAGGCATAGTGATTGTCGTTCTACCGATCATATCTGCATAATATGTTTAATAATATGAGTTAGATTGATAATAATAAGAGTAACAACTATAGTAATTGTCCTTCTATCGATAATATAAGCATAATATGGCTAAAAATATGTGTTAGATTGATAATAGTAAGAGTAATAAGTATAGTAATTGTCGTTCAATCGATCATATAAGCATAATATGGCTAATAATATGAGTTAGATTAATAATAGTAAGAGTAATACGTATAGTAATTGTCGTCCTATCGATCATATCCACATAATATGGCCAATTATATGAGTTAGATTGATAATAATAAGAGTAATAAGTATAGTAATTGTCGTTCTATCGATCATATAAGCATAATATGGCTAATAATATGAGTTAGATTGATAATAATAAGAGTAGCAAGTATAGCAATTGTCGTTCTATCGATAATATAAGCATAATATGGTTAATAATATGAGTTAGATTGATAATAATAAGAGTAATAAGTATAGTAATTGTCGTTCTATCGATCATATAAGCATAATATGGCTAATAATATGAGTTAGATTGATAATAATAAGAGTAACAAGTGTAGTAATTGTCGTTCTATCGATCATATAAGCATAATATGGCTAATAATATGAGTTAGATTGATAATAATAAGAGTAATAAGTATAGTAATTGTCGTTCTATCGATCATATCTGCATAATATGGAAATAATATGAGTTAGATTGATAATAATAAGAGTAATAAGTATAGTAATTGTCGTTCAATCGGTCATATAATCATAATATGGCTAATCATATAAGTTACATTGATAATAATAAGAGTAATAAGTGTAGTAATTGTCGTTCTATCGATCATATAAGCATAATATGGCTAATAATATGAGTTAGATTGACAATAATGAGAGTAACAAATATAGTAATTGTCGTTCAATCGATCATATAAGCATAATATGGCTAATAATATGAGTTAGATTGATAATAATAAGAGTAATAAGTATAGTAATTGTCGTTCTTTCGATAATATAGGCATAATATGGCTAATAATATGAGTTAGATTGATAATAATAAGGGTAACAAGTATAGTAATTGTCGTTCAATCGATCATATAAGCATAATATGGCTAATAATATGAGTTCGATTGATAATAGCAAGAGTAATAGGCATAGTGATTGTCGTTCTACCGATCATATCTGCATAATATGTTTAATAATATGAGTTAGATTGATAATAATAAGAGTAACAACTATAGTAATTGTCCTTCTATCGATAATATAAGCATAATATGGCTAAAAATATGTGTTAGATTGATAATAGTAAGAGTAATAAGTATAGTAATTGTCGTTCAATCGATCATATAAGCATAATATGGCTAATAATATGAGTTAGATTAATAATAGTAAGAGTAATACGTATAGTAATTGTCGTCCTATCGATCATATCCACATAATATGGCCAATTATATGAGTTAGATTGATAATAATAAGAGTAATAAGTATAGTAATTGTCGTTCTATCGATCATATAAGCATAATATGGCTAATAATATGAGTTAGATTGATAATAATAAGAGTAGCAAGTATAGCAATTGTCGTTCTATCGATAATATAAGCATAATATGGTTAATAATATGAGTTAGATTGATAATAATAAGAGTAATAAGTATAGTAATTGTCGTTCTATCGATCATATAAGCATAATATGGCTAATAATATGAGTTAGATTGATAATAATAAGAGTAACAACTATAGTAATTGTCCTTCTTTCGATAATATAGGCATAATATGGCTAATAATATGAGTTAGATTGATAATAATAAGGGTAACAAGTATAGTAATTGTCGTTCAATCGATCATATAAGCATAATATGGCTAATAATATGAGTTCGATTGATAATAGCAAGAGTAATAGGCATAGTGATTGTCGTTCTACCGATCATATCTGCATAATATGTTTAATAATATGAGTTAGATTGATAATAATAAGAGTAACAACTATAGTAATTGTCCTTCTATCGATAATATAAGCATAATATGGCTAAAAATATGTGTTAGATTGATAATAGTAAGAGTAATAAGTATAGTAATTGTCGTTCAATCGATCATATAAGCATAATATGGCTAATAATATGAGTTAGATTAATAATAGTAAGAGTAATACGTATAGTAATTGTCGTCCTATCGATCATATCCACATAATATGGCCAATTATATGAGTTAGATTGATAATAATAAGAGTAATAAGTATAGTAATTGTCGTTCTATCGATCATATAAGCATAATATGGCTAATAATATGAGTTAGATTGATAATAATAAGAGTAGCAAGTATAGCAATTGTCGTTCTATCGATAATATAAGCATAATATGGTTAATAATATGAGTTAGATTGATAATAATAAGAGTAATAAGTATAGTAATTGTCGTTCTATCGATCATATAAGCATAATATGGCTAATAATATGAGTTAGATTGATAATAATAAGAGTAACAACTATAGTAATTGTCCTTCTTTCGATAATATAGGCATAATATGGCTAATAATATGAGTTAGATTGATAATAATAAGGGTAACAAGTATAGTAATTGTCGTTCAATCGATCATATAAGCATAATATGGCTAATAATATGAGTTCGATTGATAATAGCAAGAGTAATAGGCATAGTGATTGTCGTTCTACCGATCATATCTGCATAATATGTTTAATAATATGAGTTAGATTGATAATAACAAGAGTAACAACTATAGTAATTGTCCTTCTATCGATAATATAAGCATAATATGGCTAAAAATATGTGTTAGATTGATAATAGTAAGAGTAATAAGTATAGTAATTGTCGTTCAATCGATCATATAAGCATAATATGGCTAATAATATGAGTTAGATTAATAATAGTAAGAGTAATACGTATAGTAATTGTCGTCCTATCGATCATATCCACATAATATGGCCAATTATATGAGTTAGATTGATAATAATAAGAGTAATAAGTATAGTAATTGTCGTTCTATCGATCATATAAGCATAATATGGCTAATAATATGAGTTAGATTGATAATAATAAGAGTAGCAAGTATAGCAATTGTCGTTCAATCGATAATATAAGCATAATATGGTTAATAATATGAGTTAGATTGATAATAATAAGAGTAATAAGTATAGTAATTGTCGTTCTATCGATCATATAAGCATAATATGGCTAATAATATGAGTTAGATTGATAATAATAAGAGTAACAAGTGTAGTAATTGTCGTTCTATCGATCATATAAGCATAATATGGCTAATAATATGAGTTAGATTGATAAAAATAAGAGTAATAACTATAGTAATTGTCGTTCTATCGATCATATAAGCTTAATATGGCTAATAATATGAGTTAGATTGATAATAGTAAGAGTAACAAGTATAGTAATTGTCGTTCAATCGGTCATATAATCATAATATGGCTAATAATATAAGTTAGATTGATAATAATAAGAGTAATAAGTATAGTAATTGTCGTTCTATCGATCATATCTGCATAATATGGAAATAATATGAGTTAGATTGATAATAATAAGAGTAATAAGTATAGTAATTGTCGTCCTATCGATCATATCCACATAATATGGCCAATAATATGAGTTAGATTGATAATAATAAGAGTAATAAGTATAGTAATTGTCGTTCTATCGATCATATAAGCATAATATGGCTAATAATATGAGTTAGATTGATAATAATAAGAGTAACAACTATAGTAATTGTCCTTCTATCGATAATATAAGCATAATATGGCTAAAAATATGTGTTAGATTGATAATAGTAAGAGTAATAAGTATAGTAATTGTCGTTCAATCGATCATATAAGCATAATATGGCTAATAGTATGAGTTAGATTAATAATAGTAAGAGTAATACGTATAGTAATTGTCGTCCTATCGATCATATCCACATAATATGGCCAATTATATGAGTTAGATTGATAATAATAAGAGTAATAAGTATAGTAATTGTCGTTCTATCGATCATATAAGCATAATATGGCTAATAATATGAGTTAGATTGATAATAATAAGAGTAGCAAGTATAGCAATTGTCGTTCAATCGATAATATAAGCATAATATGGTTAATAATATGAGTTAGATTGATAATAATAAGAGTAATAAGTATAGTAATTGTCGTTCTATCGATCATATAAGCATAATATGGCTAATAATATGAGTTAGATTGATAATAATAAGAGTAACAAGTGTAGTAATTGTCGTTCTATCGATCATATAAGCATAATATGGCTAATAATATGAGTTAGATTGATAAAAATAAGAGTAATAACTATAGTAATTGTCGTTCTATCGATCATATAAGCTTAATATGGCTAATAATATGAGTTAGATTGATAATAGTAAGAGTAACAAGTATAGTAATTGTCGTTCAATCGGTCATATAATCATAATATGGCTAATAATATAAGTTAGATTGATAATAATAAGAGTAATAAGTATAGTAATTGTCGTTCTATCGATCATATCTGCATAATATGGAAATAATATGAGTTAGATTGATAATAATAAGAGTAATAAGTATAGTAATTGTCGTCCTATCGATCATATCCACATAATATGGCCAATAATATGAGTTAGATTGATAATAATAAGAGTAATAAGTATAGTAATTGTCCTTCTATCGATAATATAAGCATAATATGGCTAATAATATGAGTTAGATTGATAATAATGAGAGTAACAAGTATAGTAATTGTCGTTCAATCGGTCATATAATCATAATATGGCTAATAATATAAGTTAGATTGATAATAATTAGAGTAACAAGTATAGTAATTGTCGTTCAATCGGTCATATAATCATAATATGGCTAATAATATGAGTTAGATTGATAATAATAAGAGTAACAAGTACAGTAATTGTCGTTCTAACGATAATATAAGCATAATATGGCTAATAATATGAGTTAGATTGATAACAGTAACAGTAATGAGTATAGTAATTGTCGTTCTATCGATCATATCTGCATAATATGGAAATAATATGAGTTAGATTGATAATAATAAGAGTAATAAGTATAGTAATTGTCGTCCTATCGATCATATCCACATAATATGGCCAATAATATGAGTTAGATTGATAATAATAAGAGTAATAAGTATAGTAATTGTCGGTCTATCGATCATATAAGCATAATATGGCTAATAATATGAGTTAGATTGATAATAATAAGAGTAACAACTATAGTAATTGTCCTTCTATCGATAATATAAGCATAATATGGCTAATAATATGAGTTAGATTGATAATAATGAGAGTAACAAGTATAGTAATTGTCGTTCAATCGGTCATATAATCATAATATGGCTAATAATATGAGTTAGATTGATAACAGTAAGAGTAATAAGTATAGTAATTGTCGTTCTATCGATCATATCTGCATAATATGGAAATAATATGAGTTAGATTGATAATAATAAGAGTAATAAGTATAGTAATTGTCGTCCTATCGATCATATCCACATAATATGGCCAATAATATGAGTTAGATTGATAATAATAAGAGTAATAAGTATAGTAATTGTCGTTCTATCGATCATATAAGCATAATATGGCTAATAATATGAGTTAGATTGATAATAATAAGAGTAACAACTATAGTAATTGTCCTTCTATCGATAATATAAGCATAATGTGGCTAATAATATGAGTAAGATTGATGATAGTAAGAGTAATAAGTATAGTAATTGTCGTTCAATCGATCATATAAGCATAATATGGTTAATAATATGAGTTAGATTGATAATAATAAGAGTGACAAGTATAGTAATTGTCGTTCTATCGATAATATAAGCATAATATGGCTAATAATATGAGTTAGATTGATAACAGTAAGAGTAATAAGTATAGTAATTGTCGTTCTATCGATCATATCTGCATAATATGGAAGTAATATGAGTTAGATTGATAATAATAAGAGTAATAAGTATAGTAATTGTCGTCCTATCGATCATATCCACATAATATGGCCAATAATATGAGTTAGATTGATAATAATAAGAGTAATAAGTATAGTAATTGTCGGTCTATCGATCATATAAGCATAATATGGCTAATAATATGAGTTAGATTGATAATAATAAGAGTAACAACTATAGTAATTGTCCTTTTATCGATAATATAAGCATAATATGGCTAATAATATGAGTTAGATTGATAATAATGAGAGTAACAAGTATAGTAATTGTCGTTCAATCGGTCATATAATCATAATATGGCTAATAATATAAGTTAGATTGATAATAATAAGAGTAATAAGTATAGTAATTGTCGTTCTATCGATCATATAAGCATAATATGGCTAATAATATGAGTTAGATTGATAATAATAAGAGTAATAAGTATAGTAATTGTCGTTCTATCGATCATATAAGCATAATATGGCAAATAATATGAGTTAGATTAATAATAGTAAGAGTAATACGTATAGTAATTGTCGTCCTATCGATCATATCCACATAATATGGCCAATAATATGAGTTAGATTGATAATAATAAGAGTAATAAGTATAGTAATTGTCGGTCTATCGATCATATAAGCATAATATGGCTAATAATATGAGTTAGATTGATAATAATAAGAGTAATAATTATAGTAATTGTCGTTCTATCGATCATATAAGCATAATATGGCTAATAATATGAGTTAGATTGATAATAATAAGAGTAGCAAGTATAGCAATTGTCGTTCTATCGATAATATAAGCATAATATGGTTAATAATATGAGTTAGATTGATAATAATAAGAGTAATAAGTATAGTAATTGTCGTTCTATCGATCATATAAGCATAATATGGCTAATAATATGAGTTAGATTGATAATAATAAGAGTAACAACTATAGTAATTGTCCTTCTTTCGATAATATAGGCATAATATGGCTAATAATATGAGTTAGATTGATAATAATAAGGGTAACAAGTATAGTAATTGTCGTTCAATCGATCATATAAGCATAATATGGCTAATAATATGAGTTCGATTGGTAATAGCAAGAGTAATAGGCATAGTGATTGTCGTTCTACCGATCATATCTGCATAATATGTTTAATAATATGAGTTAGATTGATAATAATAAGAGTAACAACTATAGTAATTGTCCTTCTATCGATAATATAAGCATAATATGGCTAAAAATATGTGTTAGATTGATAATAGTAAGAGTAATAAGTATAGTAATTGTCGTTCAATCGATCATATAAGCATAATATGGCTAATAATATGAGTTAGATTAATAATAGTAAGAGTAATACGTATAGTAATTGTCGTCCTATCGATCATATCCACATAATATGGCCAATTATATGAGTTAGATTGATAATAATAAGAGTAATAAGTATAGTAATTGTCGTTCTATCGATCATATAAGCATAATATGGCTAATAATATGAGTTAGATTGATAATAATAAGAGTAGCAAGTATAGCAATTGTCGTTCTATCGATAATATAAGCATAATATGGTTAATAATATGAGTTAGATTGATAATAATAAGAGTAATAAGTATAGTAATTGTCGTTCTATCGATCATATAAGCATAATATGGCTAATAATATGAGTTAGATTGATAATAATAAGAGTAACAACTATAGTAATTGTCCTTCTTTCGATAATATAGGCATAATATGGCTAATAATATGAGTTAGATTGATAATAATAAGGGTAACAAGTATAGTAATTGTCGTTCTATCGACCATATCTGCATAATATGGAAATAATATGAGTTAGATTGATAATAATAAGAGTAATAAGTATAGTAATTGTCGTCCTATCGATCATATAAGCATAATATGGCTAATAATATGAGTTAGATTGATAATAATAAGAGTAATAAGTATAGTAATTGTCGTTCTATCGATCATATAAGCATAATATGGCTAATAATATGAGTTAGATTGATAATAATAAGAGTAATAAGTATAGTAATTGTAGTTCTATCGATCATATAAGCATAATATGGCTAATAATATGAGTTAGATTGATAATAATAAGAGTAATAACTATAGTAATTGTCGTTCTATCGATCATATAAGCTTAATATGGCTAATAATATGAGTTAGATTGATAATAGTAAGAGTAACAAGTATAGTAATTGTCGTTCAATCGGTCATATAATCATAATATGGCTAATAATATAAGTTAGATTGATAATAATAAGAGTAATAAGTATAGTAATTGTCGTTCTATCGATCATATCTGCATAATATGGAAATAATATGAGTTAGATTAATAATAGTAAGAGTAATACGTATAGTAATTGTCGTCCTATCGATCATATCCACATAATATGGCCAATATTATGAGTTAGATTGATAATAATAAGAGTAATAAGTATAGTAATTGTCGTTCTATCGATCATATAAGCATAATATGGCTAATAATATGAGTTAGATTGATAATAATAAGAGTAATATGTATAGTAATTGTCGTTCTATCGATCATATAAGCATAATATGGCTAATAATATGAGTTAGATTGATAATAATGAGAGTAACAAGTATAGTAATTGTCG